>NC_136907.1:80962923-80976570 GCF_949606895.1 Notothenia rossii | reverse complement strand
ATAATACTGGGTTTAATACTGGATATATACTGGGTTTAATACTGGATATATACTGGGTTTAATACTGGATATATACTGGGTTTAATACTGGATATATACTGGGTTTAATACTGGATACATACTGGGTTTAATACTGGATATATACTGGGTTTAATACTGGATATATACTGGGTTTAATACTGGATATATACTGGGTTTAATACTGGATATATACTGGGTTTAATACTGGATATATACTGGGTTTAATACTGGATATATACTGGGTTTAATACTGGATATATACTGGGTTTAATACTGGATATATACTGGGTTTAATACTGGATATATACTGGGTTTAATACTGGATATATACTGGGTTTAATACTGGATATATACTGGGTTTAATACTGGATATATACTGGGTTTAATACTGGATATATACTGGGTTTAATACTGGATATATACTGGGTTTAATACTGGATATATACTGGGTTTAATACTGGATATATACTGGGTTTAATACTGGATATATACTGGGTTTAATACTGGATATATACTGGGTTTAATACTGGATATATACTGGGTTTAATACTGGATATATACTGGGTTTAATACTGGATATATACTGGGTTTAATACTGGATATATACTGGGTTTAATACTGGATATATACTGGGTTTAATACTGGATACATACTGGGTTTATACTGGATATATACTGGGTTTAATACTGGATATATACTGGGTTTAATACTGGATATATACTGGGTTTAATACTGGATATATACTGGGTTTAATACTGGATATATACTGGGTTTAATACTGGATATATACTGGGTTTAATACTGGATATATACTGGGTTTAATACTGGATATATACTGGGTTTAATACTGGATATATACTGGGTTTAATACTGGATATATACTGGGTTTAATACTGGATATATACTGGGTTTAATACTGGATATATACTGGGTTTAATACTGGATATATACTGGGTTTAATACTGGATATATACTGGGTTTAATACTGGATATATACTGGGTTTAATACTGGATATATACTGGGTTTAATACTGGATATATACTGGGTTTAATACTGGATATATACTGGGTTTAATACTGGATATATACTGGGTTTAATACTGGATATATACTGGGTTTAATACTGGATACATACTGGGTTTAATACTGGATACATACTGGGTTTAATACTGGATATATACTGGGTTTAATACTGATACATACTGGGTTTAATACTGGATATATACTGGGTTTAATACTGGATACATACTGGGTTTAATACTGGATATATACTGGTTTAATACTGGATACATACTGGGTTTAATACTGGATATATACTGGGTTTAATACTGGATATATACTGGGTTTAATACTGGATATATACTGGGTTTAATACTGGATATATACTGGGTTTAATACTGGATATATACTGGGTTTAATACTGGATACATACTGGGTTTAATACTGGATATATACTGGGTTTAATACTGGATATATACTGGGTTTAATACTGGATATATACTGGGTTTAATACTGGATATATACTGGGTTTAATACTGGATATATACTGGGTTTAATACTGGATATATACTGGGTTTAATACTGGATATATACTGGGTTTAATACTGGATACATACTGGGTTTAATACTGGATACATACTGGGTTTAATACTGGATAAATACTGGGTTTAATACTGGATACATACTGGGTTTAATACTGGATACATACTGGGTTTAATACTGGATATATACTGGGTTTAATACTGGATATATACTGGGTTTAATACTGGATATATACTGGGTTTAATACTGGATATATACTGGGTTTAATACTGGATATATACTGGGTTTAATACTGGATACATACTGGGTTTAATACTGGATACATACTGGGTTTAATACTGGATACATACTGGGTTTAATACTGGATATATACTGGGTTTAATACTGGATATATACTGGGTTTAATACTGGATATATACTGGGTTTAATACTGGATATATACTGGGTTTAATACTGGATACATACTGGGTTTAATACTGGATATATACTGGGTTTAATACTGGATATATACTGGGTTTAATACTGGATATATACTGGGTTTAATACTGGATATATACTGGGTTTAATACTGGATACATACTGGGTTTAATACTGGATACATACTGGGTTTAATACTGGATACATACTGGGTTTAATACTGGATATATACTGGGTTTAATACTGGATATATACTGGGTTTAATACTGGATATATACTGGGTTTAATACTGGATACATACTGGGTTTAATACTGGATACATACTGGGTTTAATACTGGATACATACTGGGTTTAATACTGGATACATACTGGGTTTAATACTGGATACATACTGGGTTTAATACTGGATACATACTGGGTTTAATACTGGATATATACTGGGTTTAATACTGGATATATACTGGGTTTAATACTGGATATATACTGGGTTTAATACTGGATATATACTGGGTTTAATACTGGATACATACTGGGTTTAATACTGGATACATACTGGGTTTAATACTGGATACATACTGGGTTTAATACTGGATATATACTGGGTTTAATACTGGATATATACTGGGTTTAATACTGGATATATACTGGGTTTAATACTGGATACATACTGGGTTTAATACTGGATACATACTGGGTTTAATACTGGATACATACTGGGTTTAATACTGGATATATACTGGGTTTAATACTGGATACATACTGGGTTTAATACTGGATATATACTGGGTTTAATACTGGATACATACTGGGTTTAATACTGGATATATACTGGGTTTAATACTGGATATATACTGGGTTTAATACTGGATATATACTGGGTTTAATACTGGATATATACTGGGTTTAATACTGGATATATACTGGGTTTAATACTGGATACATACTGGGTTTAATACTGGATATATACTGGGTTTAATACTGGATACATACTGGGTTTAATACTGGATATATACTGGGTTTAATACTGGATATATACTGGGTTTAATACTGGATACATACTGGGTTTAATACTGGATACATACTGGGTTTAATACTGGATATATACTGGGTTTAATACTGGATATATACTGGGTTTAATACTGGATACATACTGGGTTTAATACTGGATACATACTGGGTTTAATACTGGATATATACTGGGTTTAATACTGGATATATACTGGGTTTATTAATACTGGATATATACTGGGTTTAATACTGGATATATACTGGGTTTAATACTGGATATATACTGGGTTTAATACTGGATACAACTGGGTTTAATACTGGATATATACTGGGTTTAATACTGGATATATACTGGGTTTAATACTGGATACATACTGGGTTTAATACTGGATATATACTGGGTTTAATACTGGATATATACTGGGTTTAATACTGGATATATACTGGGTTTAATACTGGATACATACTGGGTTTAATACTGGATACATACTGGGTTTAATACTGGATATATACTGGGTTTAATACTGGATATATACTGGGTTTAATACTGGATATATACTGGTTTAATACTGGATATATACTGGGTTTAATACTGGATATATACTGGGTTTAATACTGGATATATACTGGGTTTATTACTGGATACATACTGGGTTTAATACTGGATATATACTGGGTTTAATACTGGATACATACTGGGTTTAATACTGGATATATACTGGGTTTAATACTGGATATATACTGGGTTTAATACTGGATATATACTGGGTTTAATACTGGATATATACTGGGTTTAATACTGGATACATACTGGGTTTAATACTGGATATATACTGGGTTTAATACTGGATATATACTGGGTTTAATACTGGATATATACTGGGTTTAATACTGGATATATACTGGGTTTAATACTGGATACATACTGGGTTTAATACTGGATACATACTGGGTTTAATACTGGATATATACTGGGTTTAATACTGGATATATACTGGGTTTAATACTGGATACATACTGGGTTTAATACTGGATACATACTGGGTTTAATACTGGATACATACTGGGTTTAATACTGGATACATACTGGGTTTAATACTGGATATATACTGGGTTTAATACTGGATATATACTGGGTTTAATACTGGATATATACTGGGTTTAATACTGGATATATACTGGGTTTAATACTGGATACATACTGGGTTTAATACTGGATATATACTGGGTTTAATACTGGATATATACTGGGTTTAATACTGGATATATACTGGGTTTAATACTGGATACATACTGGGTTTAATACTGGATATATACTGGGTTTAATACTGGATATATACTGGGTTTAATACTGGATACATACTGGGTTTAATACTGGATACATACTGGGTTTAATACTGGATATATACTGGGTTTAATACTGGATATATACTGGGTTTAATACTGGATATATACTGGGTTTAATACTGGATACATACTGGGTTTAATACTGGATATATACTGGGTTTAATACTGGATACATACTGGGTTTAATACTGGATATATACTGGGTTTAATACTGGATATATACTGGGTTTAATACTGGATACATACTGGGTTTAATACTGGATATATACTGGGTTTAATACTGGATATATACTGGGTTTAATACTGGATATATACTGGGTTTAATACTGGATACATACTGGGTTTAATACTGGATACATACTGGGTTTAATACTGGATATATACTGGGTTTAATACTGGATACATACTGGGTTTAATACTGGATATATACTGGGTTTAATACTGGATATTTACTGAACATATACCGACTTCAACACCTGACAGTCTGTCGAGGGCGTGGCCAAGCGATCACACTTGCTGCAAGAAGGACTCATGGCTGCTTCCGTTAGACGGAGACTTGACGGAGAACATGCTAAAAAAGGAAAAGGCGGCAATTATCAAACAACTTTTTTACGGACACTAGAGCTTGTTAGCTCGCTGTCGAACTAACGATAGACATGTGCAATACATTGGTCTCCGTAAGGATTACATTTGATGTTACATATCTAACGTTAATTCAACATCCATATCTAACTCGACAGTTAGTTTAGCAAGCAAGCATTGTCTGTATGGTCTGTGCACCTGCACCTGGTCATGACAGTCAAATAGTAATAATTAGCAAGCTAGTAATGAAAACAATACGCTTACAATTACGCTACCTACCACACACAACTGTGTTTTCAAGCAAAATCAATGTCAGCTATCTGGGGAACAAATTATGAAACGTAGCGATAACTTACCGTCACGGTCTCTCGAGACTGATGAGTGCATCAAAAAGATGGCGGAAATCTAAATAATTTCACGCACATCACGTAAAAGTATCCGGATTGAGAGAACACACTATCCGTCGTTAAATATGTTTAACACCATGATCCAGCCCTGTACTATATAGTGTGTTAACAACAGGCGGTGTTCATCATGTTAAATGTAACACCAAAACCACAACACTTTACCCCCAAAAGCCCAAACACCAGGATGTTCACACGGCGAACTTGCTGTGCGTATGCTGGGTTAGGTATGGTTACATTAACACTGGCTGCTTGCTTTGCTGGTGTGTTATGATATATATGTACGTGTTGAACGCTGTGTGTTTAAGGTTCACAGGTTGAGACTGAAATAGTGAAACGGGAAGCTGGAAGCTCTGTTGTTTCCCACTTCTCTGTTTGTTGTTCTGCTTCACATTCTACTTCACACTGAAGTGTATAACTCAGTCAAGAGTTCAGAGTCACTTACACTTCAGTGTCTGTCTGAGACGCAGCTCTGCACTCACAGGACTCTGCTGAACAACGAGCAGGAACTACAATGCGTTATATTGCAACACTGTGAGCAAGTGTGTCATTGAATGAAAACTGTCCTAAAGATCCCAGCAACATAAATATATCTTTATATCCAGATCAAAGCCAGTGAGACGTACATGGTCCCTCCTGCATCAAATGGACTCTGAATGGAGTCATGAACAATAAGAGTATCACTCAGCTTCAACCCAGTAAGAATCAAGCTTTAAAACAACCCACAATTCATCTGGTATTAAATCCAGTACTTATCTGCTATCAAACCAAGTATTAACAAAGTATTACACCCATTATTAATATGGCTTTAAAGCCAGTATACACTCAGTAATAATCTGTAATTACACACAGTATTCATCTGGTTTTAAACCTAGTGTGCATCCAGTATTTCCACCCAGAGTTAATTGGAAATAAACCAAATTTGTACTAGTTTTACTGCTGGATTCATACTGGGTTCAAAACTGGATTTATTATGGGTTTGATGCGAGATGTATGCTGGGTTAATCGTTTCAAACTGGTTTTTAGCATCTTTTATACTGGGTTTAACAATGAATCCATTCTGGACTTAATAACATATTCCCATGGAGTTTAACATACTTTGTACTGGTTTTAACTTTGAACATTGTTTCAAGAGTTATCTCTGTGTGTGTGTGTGTGTGTGTGTGTGTGCGTGTGTGTGTGTGTGTCTGACTGCTGCATTCCTCAGCTTGCTCCACCTGTCAGCCCCGCCACAATAAAACCCACACAGCCTGCTGCAACCTCACCTTCAAAATAAGAGCCTTGCTACATTTGATTTATGATGTGACATGACACTTGTTAGACGCTTTTATCCAAAGCGACTTCCGTACTCAATACTGAGGACAATCCCCACAGGAGCACTTTGGGGTGAAGTGTCTCAGGGACACAACGACATGCTGACTGCAGTGGGGTTTGAACCTGTGACCCCCTGATCCCAACACCTACGGACAACCCACTGCGCCACACGCCATCCCTTTCTCTGATCTTTGCATTAGTTGATTTACAAAAACGAAACACACACACACACATACACACACACACACACACACACACACAGTCTCACACACACAGTCTCACACACACAACACACACACACACACACACACACACACACACACACACACACACACATTGATCGGCTGAAACTTATTTAGTGATTATCTATTAGGAGGAAGATGAGAAGAGAAAGTAGGAGAGAGAGAGAGAGAGAGAGAGAGAGAGAGAGAGAGAGAGAGAGAGAGAGAGAGAGAGAGAGAGAGAGAGAGAGAGAGAGAGAGAGAGAGACTCTGAGGGGGAGAAAAGGGAGGAGAGAGGGTGATGCTGATGGGTGAGAGAGAGGGAGAGTAGAGGACGGGACGAAGACGACAGAAGTTTCCTTCAGCCGGACTTTTATTTTGAAGGTCTTGGCCGGAAGTGTGTGTGTGCGTGTGTTTGTTTGTGTGTGTGATTGAGACAGAATCAGTGTTTTTCTGACATGAGTTAGTCCGCGGCTCTCATGGACTTTCCGGGTGAGTCTTTTATGATTTTATACTCTTTAAAAAGTAACTCCGACTTCCGGTGTTTTTAACAAGTGTCCGCGTGCAGGTGGCGAAACGCGCGAGATGATGAGACGAGTGTCCGCGTGCAGAAACTCCCGTTAAAGAGCGATTTAAACATTAAAGCTGCATATAGTACCACCACCGCGTACTAATACTCAGCGGTGGGAAGTAACTGTAGTAAATCCACAAGCTACCCTGCAGTATACAAAGTATGTACCCAGTATCTAGAAATACACCCAATACAAAACCATCAATACAACTAGTATTGCATTAAACCCACTAAATATACAGTAGTTAACCCAGTACACATTTAGGTTTTTTATTGACATAAACTGGTTTAGTATTGGATTTTTTACTAGTTTTATTGCTGGATAATACTTTTATAGTTTTGCTTGTTGTAACAAAGTATTCCTACACTCTGGTACTTCTACTTTTACTCAAGTACAAGATGCACTACTTGTACTTGTAGTATGTTCACGGTGTAGTATGCAATACTTTTACTGCAGTAGAGGATGTGAATACTTCTCTCAAGCAGATCATATCAGGACTCAGAAACATAAACATGACCGTGTGTGTGTGTGTGTTATTAACGGTCTGTGAGAGTGTGTGTGTGTGTGTGTGTGTGTGTGTGTGTGTGTGTGTGTTATTAACGGTCTGTGAGAGTGTGTCCGTTGCTCTGCTTTGTCCTGAGGTCAGAGGTCATCAGTGTGTCCTCTTTAGTCTGAAGAAAGGAATAATGGATATTCTCAGCAGAGCGTTCCAGCTGCAATATGAACTCACATTTAAATGAGTGTAACAATTATTCATTTAACATAAAACTTGTCATATTCCCTCAACATATCATTATTATTTATGTTAATTCATTTCATTTTTAACGTATAAATTGAGTAGTTATTATATTCCTGCGTAATATGATTTTATTTATACATTATTTATATGAATTTAGATGTATTGATGATTTCATATGTTGAACAGACTACATAATATCTCCTATGGATAAATAATTTAAACAATATGTGAATCTTCAGTTTCCAAACGAGACACGAGCAGAAAAATATTCACATCAGTTAAAAGAGAATTCAGAGGAATGTGAGCGGAGGCAGAAACTGGTTTCATTATGAGAGACATTCCCTGAATACTGTGTGTGTGTGTGTGTGTGTGTGTGTGTGTGTGTGTGTGTGTGTGTGTGTGTGTGTGTGTGTGTGTGTGTGTGTGTGTGTGTGTGTGTGTGTGTGTGTGTGTGTGTGTGTGTGTGTGTGTGTGTGTGTGTGTGTGTGTGTGTGTGTGTGTGTGTGTGTGTGTGTGTGTGTGTGTGTGTGTGTGTGTGTGGGTGGATACTCAGTGTTTAAAGTAATCAGATTACTAAACATTGGGTATCCTAGAAGAAGGACTGCTGATTTTTTTCCTAAATACTGTTTTTATCACTTATGTCCTTAACCCATTAGGACCCAACAGGTGTCACATGAACTTTAAATGTTCTGGAAAGTTCCTTATATAGCTATAGCCTTTATTTGATCTCATGAAGTCCCTGATGCCCCTTTCACACCAACGCGGTTCCCGTTCTAGCTCCTCTAGAGCTCGGAACCTGTTTTCTTTTCAGCCCCCGTTTTGTTCACACCGTCCGGAGCCTGACTGGTGCTGCCGCGGCTGCAGCATGACGTCACCGTCTACATCGCTGATTTTCTCCCCAACGGCGTCGGGTCGATGATGGTGTATCTTTTAGGGCTGTACCCAAATATCCGAATATTCGTTGGAGTACTATTCGGGTTTCGATTTTGTTATTCGTTTTAAAAAAAATTGAATTTATTGAAATCTCCAATATCAACGTAAGAGCTTGCGCCTCTTCGGGGGGTGCTAACACTTAACCATAAACTTTATTGTTTACTTTCTCCGTCTTTATATGTAGATATGACTTTTCTCCGTTAATCTCCGTCACGTTGTTTCCATAGCAACAACAGCTTCCTGTCAACAGCGCTAACTCTCCTTCAAAATAAAAGCATGTCCATACAGTACATAATAGGAAGCCAAGCCAAATTACACTTAAGACATACAACTGCAACGAAAGTAACAAACACAATGCGATATCATTTTCAATTTCCAAGAACACAAATTGGGTTACATTAACAAATAACTATAAAACAACAATACTGTAGAATAACAACATGAATGCCGTGAATAAACCGAAATACACGGTTGAAGCGGTTCGCTGCTGATAGCTACGCCCCCAATGGCTCATTGTTTATTAATGTGTTTCAGCGGCATTTACCGACCGCTGCAGTGCTGCTCGCTGTTTGGCATCCCAACGCTGTTATGAAAGTTTCTCTGGTATAAAATGGGTGATGTTGGCATAGCAACCGAAGCTAAACTGACTATCTTGACTACTTGTTGCTATCCTATTGTGGCATAAGCCGTTTTCTACAGGCACATTTTACCGGCGTATTTTTCATTATGATTTTACTTGTGATAGTCCGATAGCTCAACCTGTGCAGCCCATGTATTGATTCCATCCGATAGCTGCTATAATACAAAACAAAACGTCTGCCTCTCTCCACAATGATCAATAACACTGAACGGTGGTCAAAGTAAGGTACAAATAAACAGAACCACACGAAGCCTGGTTAGTGCTGCCTGACTTTATAAAGTGTGTGGTTGCGTTCTTGTCACTTTGCTCAGCACTACTGCTTGTTACAACTTTTATTTGCCGTACTCGCCATTAATTGTTAGCTCAGGTTGATCCTGCCCCCCTCCGACGTAAGCGTGACGTAAGCGGTTCTTGCTTCTAGGCCAACCATTTTTTGGTGCTTGAAACGAACTGGGTTTCGGGTTTCAGAGCTGCGGTGTGAACAGGAATGAACGGTACTTTTCAGGCTCTAGCTCCGAACCGGCCCTGGAACCGCATTGGTGTGAAAGCCGCATCAGTGACACACCCTGAACAGTCTGGTGGGTCATGGTCCAGGTCATTTCCATGTGCCAGACTAAGACACGTAACAGAACGAGCTACATTTCAAAAGCTTGTTTGTTGTTGCTAAAGGTAAAATTCAAGCCATTTCAGAATTAAAATGTCCTTTATGTGTGAACCTGTTGTGGAAACATTTATTGATCAAATTGATATGAAATAAATGAGACCAACATCGCTGTGACACCGATCGGGACTTTAACCCTAAACGTTCACAGTAAACCCAAAGTGACATATATGCTCAATTAGAAATGTGATTATGATCTGCTCAGTTAATTTAGCTGATTCAATTATATTGAGTTGATATATTCTTATTCTTCAATTCAAAGAATGTTCAAACTAATTTAAACCAAAAAATCATCCTCATTAATGACGTTATGTATAAGAGTTATTTTACCATTAAAGTCCAGATATGTGACACTAGGGGGGGTTTCTTGTCAGAAATGTGTTCTTCGTGGTCTATTTAGTCTAAATTGTGTTCCCCTTAATTTCCCCAAAAGTAGAAATTGGTCCGGCTTGTGGTGCCTTCAGGTTCTAGTGGCGCCTTCAGGCTCTCGTCCAGGCTCTTATGGTGCCTTCAGGCTCCCATTAAGGCCCTTGTGGTGCCTTCAGGCTCCCATTCAGTCTCTCGTGGTGCCTTCAGGCTCTCTTGGTGCCTTCAGGCTCTCCTTCAGTCTCTCTTGGTGCCTTCAGGCTCTCGTGGTGCCTTCAGTCTCTCGTGGTGCCTTTAGTCTCTCGTGGTGCCTTCAGGCTCTCCTTCAGTCTCTCGTGGTGCTTTTAGTCTCTCGTGGTGCCTTCAGTCTCTCGTGGTGCTTTTAGTCTCTCGTGGTGCCTTCAGTCTCTCGTGGTGCCTTCAGGCTCTCGTGGTGCCTTCAGTCTCTCATGGTGACTTTTGTCTCTCGTGGTGACTTTTGTCTCTCGTGGTGCCTTCAGGCTCTCGTGGTGCCTTTAGTCTCTCGTGGTGCCTTCAGGCTCTCCTTCAGTTTCTCGTGGTGCCTTTAGTCTCTCGTGGTCGCTTTTGTCTCTCGTGGTGCCTTCAGGCTCTCGTGGTGCCTTCAGTTTCTCGTGGTGCCTTCAGGCTCTCTTGGTGCCTTTAGTCTCTCGTGGTGCCTTCAGTTTCTCGTGGTGCCTTCAGGCTCTCGTGGTGACTTTAGTCTCTCGTGGTGCCTTCAGTTTCTCGTGGTGCCTTTAGTCTCTCGTGTTGCCTTTAGTCTCTCGTGGTGACTTTTGTCTCTTGTGGTGCCTTCAGGCTCTTGTGGTGCCTTCATGCGGTGCCTTTAGTCTCTCGTGGTGACTTTTGTCTCTTGTGGTGCCTTTAGTCTCTCGTGGTGACTTTGGTCTCTCGTGGTGCCTTCAGGCTCTCGTGGTGCCTTTAGTCTCTCGTGGTGCCTTCAGGCTCTCCTTCAGTCTCTCGTGGTGCCTTCAGGCTCTCCCTCAGGCTCTGGTGGATCTCTGCTCTCAGACAGACAGTTTGAGGTGAGGATTACCTGTGTTGTGTTTGCGTCGTCAGGTGTGTCTCGTTAATCCCCAGACATTCCTCACACTGCCATCACCATCGCAGCAGACACCCTGAATGCCTCATCAACAGGCACTCCTATTGGCTCGTGCTCCAACACATCGCACGTGATTGGCTGAGGGGGCGGGACATCTCTCCAACATGTTTCAGTGACAGAAGCTACTGAAATCACTTAGTGTTAAAACTACATGCAAACTACATGTGTGAGGAAAGGGATGTGTGGTAAGACATGACACACACGGACACGCACACGCACACGCACACACACACACATATACACACACACACACACACATACATACACATATACACACATACACACACACACACATACACACATACACAAGGACACATACGCACCCACACGCACACACACACACACACACACACACACACACACACACACACACACACACACACACACACACACACACACACACACACACACACACACACACACACACACACACACACACGCACACACATAAACACAGTGATCGGCTGAAACTTATTTAGTGATTATCTATTAGGAGGAAGATGAGAAGTGTGTGTGGCAGAGGGAGAGAGAGTGTGTGTGCAGAGAGAGAGAGAGAGAGAGAGGAGTGCAGTTAGAGAGATTGATCAGATACATGCAGTAAAGCTCTGAGGGGGAGAAAAGGGAGGAGAGAGAGAGAGGGTGATGCTGATGGGCGAGAGAGGGAGAGTAGAGGACGGGACGAAGACGGACGTTTGCAGCAGCTTCACCTGATTGGCTGAATCCCGTGTGTGTGTGTGTGTGTGTGTGTGTGTGCGTGCGTGTGTGTGTGTCCTCTCCTCAGATGATGGGGAACAGCTGTGATCGAGGTACCGTCTCTCTCTCTCTCTCTCTCTCTCTCTCTCCCTATGTGTGTGTTTGTGTGTGTGTGTGTATGTGTGTGTGTGTGTGTGTGTCATGTGACTTCCTGCAGCATGTTAACTTTGAGGGAAAAAGGGGATGATGTCCCGCCGCGTTTCTTTATTTATTTTCCATCTTCATCGCTTCCTCTCCTCCGTTTATTTCCTTGTGTGTGTCAGTGCGTTTGTTTGTGCGACTGTGTGTGTGTGTGTGTGTGTGTGTGTGTGTGTGTGTGTGTGTGTGTGTGTGTGTGTGTGTGTGTGTGTGTGTGTGTGTGTGTGTGTGTGTGTGTGTGTGTGTGTGTGTGTGTGTGTGTGTGTGTGTGTGTGTGTGTGTGTGTGTGTGTGTGTGTGTGTGTGTGTGTGTGTGTGTGTGTGTGTGTGTGTGTGTGTGTGTGTGTCCCACTGGCTCCTGTGCAGCGCTGCAGCTGAACTTGATCCAGCACTTTGCAAAAAAACAGAAAGAGATGCTGCTGCATGCTGCGTTCACAGTCCTCCGTTACAGTGGGAGATCTCAGCGCTTTGGTCTTCATGTGGTTTAATGCATCGTCTCTTAGTGTCCGTGTGCAAGCTGTTGTGTATGTTAGAGGATATTAGCGCATTTTAAAGCCCTTTCTTAAACATTTAAACACAATGTGAAGTCTCTTTGAGCTGCTGTTTATAATGCGAACCTCTCCTATAACGACTTCTTAGAATATTACAGTTAGAGCTGAGACTGTTTAGATAACGGGTTCATTCACAGATTTGAAGATTTGTTGCTTTTCTGCAGGTTTAAGTGAATATCTTTTGACTTTTAAACACATCACCTTGGACTCTGAGAGACACTGGGATGGGCCATTTTTAAATATCACATTTACAGATTCAATATTTACACGTGATTATCGATCTGCTGGAGGTAAATCTGTGTGTCATGTGTGTGGAAG
>NC_136907.1:80952923-80957923 GCF_949606895.1 Notothenia rossii | reverse complement strand
AGATTGTTACTCTAATCTCTATTCAGATTGTTACTCTCATATCTATTCAGATTGTTACTCTCATATCTATTCAGATTGTTACTTTAATCTCTATTCAGATTGTTACTCTCATATCTATTCAGATTGTTACTTTAATATCTATTCAGATTGTTACTCTCATCTCTATTCAGATTGTTACTCTCATATCTATTCAGATTGTTACTCTCATATCTATTCAGATTGTTACTTTAATCTCTATTCAGATTGTTACTCTCATCTCTATTCAGATTGTTACTCTCATATCTATTCAGATTGTTACTCTCATATCTATTCAGATTGTTACTTTAATCTCTATTCAGATTGTTACTCTCATATCTATTCAGATTGTTACTCTCATATCTATTCAGATTGTTACTCTCATATCTATTCAGATTGTTACTCTCATATCTATTCAGATTGTTACTTTAATATCTATTCAGATTGTTACTCTCATCTCTATTCAGATTGTTACTTTAATCTCTATTCAGATTGTTACTCTCATATCTATTCAGATTGTTACTCTCATATCTATTCAGATTGTTACTCTCATATCTATTCAGATTGTTACTCTCATCTCTATTCAGATTGTTACTCTCTAAATCTCTATTCAGATTGTTACTCTCTAAATCTCTATTCAGATTGTTACTCTCATCTCTATTCAGATTGTTACTCTCATCTCTATTCAGATTGTTACTCTCATCTCTATTCAGATTGTTACTCTCATCTCTATTCAGATTGTTACTCTCATCTCTATTCAGATTGTTACTCTCATCTCTATTCAGATTGTTACTCTCATATCTATTCAGATTGTTTCTCTCATCTCTATTCAGATTGTTACTCTCATCTCTATTCAGATTGTTACTCTCATCTCTATTCAGATTGTTACTTTCATCTCTATTCAGATTGTTACTCTCATCTCTATTCAGATTGTTACTCTCTAAATCTCTATTCAGATTGTTACTCTCATCTCTATTCAGATTGTTACTCTCTAAATCTCTATTCAGATTGTTACTCTCTAAATCTCTATTCAGATTGTTACTCTCTAAATCTCTATTCAGATTGTTACTCTCATCTCTATTCAGATTGTTACTCTCATCTCTATTCAGATTGTTACTCTCATCTCTATTCAGATTGTTACTCTCATCTCTATTCAGATTGTTACTCTCATCTCTATTCAGATTGTTACTCTCATCTCTATTCAGATTGTTACTCTCATCTCTATTCAGATTGTTACTCTAATCTCTATTCAGATTGTTACTCTCTAAATCTCTATTCAGATTGTTACTCTCATCTCTATTCAGATTGTTACTCTCATCTCTATTCAGATTGTTACTCTCTAATCTCTATTCAGATTGTTACTCTCATCTCTATTCAGATTGTTACTCTCTAAATCTCTATTCAGATTGTTACTCTCTAAATCTCTATTCAGATTGTTACTCTCTAAATCTCTATTCAGATTGTTACTCTCATCTCTATTCAGATTGTTACTTTAATCTATATTCAGATTGTTACTCTCATCTCTATTCAGATTGTTACTCTCATCTCTATTCAGATTGTTACTCTCATCTCTATTCAGATTGTTACTCTCACCTCTATTCAGATTGTTACTCTCATCTCTATTCAGATTGTTACTCTCTAAATCTCTATTCAGATTGTTACTCTCTAAATCTCTATTCAGATTGTTACTCTCATCTCTATTCAGATTGTTACTCTCATCTCTATTCAGATTGTTACTCTCATCTCTATTCAGATTGTTACTCTCATCTCTATTCAGATTGTTACTCTCATCTCTATTCAGATTGTTACTCTCATCTCTATTCAGATTGTTACTCTCATCTCTATTCAGATTGTTACTTTAATCTCTATTCAGATTGTTACTCTCATCTCTATTCAGATTGTTACTCTCTAAATCTCTATTCAGATTGTTACTCTCATCTCTATTCAGATTGTTACTCTCATCTCTATTCAGATTGTTACTCTCTAAATCTCTATTCAGATTGTTACTCTCATCTCTATTCAGATTGTTACTCTCATCTCTATTCAGATTGTTACTCTCATCTCTATTCAGATTGTTACTCATCTCTATTCAGATTGTTACTCTCATCTCTATTCAGATTGTTACTCTCATCTCTATTCAGATTGTTACTCTCATCTCTATTCAGATTGTTACTCTCATCTCTATTCAGATTGTTACTCTCATCTCTATTCAGATTGTTACTTTAATCTCTATTCAGATTGTTACTCTCATCTCTATTCAGATTGTTACTCTCTAAATCTCTATTCAGATTGTTACTCTCATCTCTATTCAGATTGTTACTCTCATCTCTATTCAGATTGTTACTCTCTAAATCTCTATTCAGATTGTTACTCTCATCTCTATTCAGATTGTTACTCATCTCTATTCAGATTGTTACTCTCATCTCTATTCAGATTGTTACTCTCATCTCTATTCAGATTGTTACTCTCATCTCTATTCAGATTGTTACTCTCATCTCTATTCAGATTGTTACTCTCATCTCTATTCAGATTGTTACTCTCTAAATCTCTATTCAGATTGTTACTCTCATCTCTATTCAGATTGTTACTCTCATCTCTATTCAGATTGTTACTCTCATCTCTATTCAGATTGTTACTCTCATCTCTATTCAGATTGTTTCTCTCATCTCTATTCAGATTGTTACTCTCATCTCTATTCAGATTGTTACTCTCTAAATCTCTATTCAGATTGTTACTCTCATCTCTATTCAGATTGTTACTCTCATCTCTATTCAGATTGTTACTCTCATCTCTATTCAGATTGTTACTCTCATCTCTATTCAGATTGTTACTCTCATCTCTATTCAGATTGTTACTCTCATATCTATTCAGATTGTTACTCTCATCTCTATTCAGATTGTTACTCTCATCTCTATTCAGATTGTTACTCTCATCTCTATTCAGATTGTTACTCTCATCTCTATTCAGATTGTTACTCTCATCTCTATTCAGATTGTTACTCTCATCTCTATTCAGATTGTTACTCTCATCTCTATTCAGATTGTTACTCTCATCTCTATTCAGATTGTTACTCTCATCTCTATTCAGATTGTTACTGTGGGCACATGAAGGATGAAAAGGTTTTATAAGGATAAGATTTACTTTATTGATTTCAATTTGGGATTTATTATTATTGTTATTATTGATATCCCAAAGCTGTTGTTTTTCTTATTTATCCCAAAACATTTTTTTAAACAGAATTTATTTTTTCCCAATTCGGGAACTTTACTTTTCGTTAAATCCCAATTTTGGAATATTTTTTTCCTATTTTTGTATTATTCCAATTTAGGAATACAACAAAAATAAAAATGGTTATCTCCATTTTGGGATTCTCTTTTTTCTGTGATTTATTACAAAATCTAACTAATATATATATTTTTTATCTGAATCTGTCCACCCTCAGACATCCTGCTCCAACACGCACGCACGCACGCACGCACGCACGCACGCACGCACGCACGCACGCACGCACGCACGCACGCACGCACGCACGCACACACACACACACACACACACACACACACACACACACACACACACACACACACACACAACACCTGAAGTCCCGTTTATGAGTTCAAACCGTCTGATGGGGTTTTTCTCTGAACATCTGCATTTGGTGAACGACTTCAACGGCTCCAGCAGATCTGAGAGAGATGTTAGAATCAGTTTTGTGTTTCCTGATGAGTGTGAGGAACAAACCTCCATCAGTGTCAGGAACCTGCGCGTATTTATAGAGCGTCCTCTGTGCAGGCAGAGTGCCTGCTGGGAGATGTGCAGAGGTACAGTGACTTTTTTCTGAGGTGTCAACGGCTGCCAATGAGCCTGATGGGAATTATTGTGTTTGAGGTTTATTAATATCTAGGGAAATGAGGCCGCTCACTTCCTTCTGCACCGAAGCTCTTTATTGTCACACAGGACCTGATGGGTGGAGAACAGCTGAGTCATGATGCTCACACACACACACACACCCACACCCACACCCACACACACACCCACACCCACACCCACACCCACACCCACACACACATACACATACACATACACATACACATACACATACACACACACACACACACACACACACACACACACACACACACACACACACACACACACACACACACACACACACAGAGAGAGAGAGAGATGTTTTTGATGTGTTTTTATATATGCATTGTATCTGGATGCAGAGTTAGTCATTTGCCAGTTTATCTGAAATGACTAGGTTAGCTACGTTAGCTAGCTAGCTTACAGCTGATCTGCAGTGACATCAGAAGGAGTCCTGTGATCACATTGTTAAAATAAAACCATCAAACATTTCAGGTAAGTTTCCAACAACAGAGACCGTTGTTCAGCTTTACAATCCTGAACGTGGTTTTCCTTAGTGTTTGCCAGTTGATTTGTTTTGTGAGATCTGCAAACCAGAGGCCTGTACTACGAAGCCGGATGTTCTCTTAGCGGCTAACTTCAGGGAAAACTCGGGGTTTCCGGTCCTACGAAGCTGGTTCTCTTTTTAGCAGGCTAGATCTCCATGGTAACTGATGCTGAGCGGCTAACCTGCCCCGGAGCAGGTTAGGTTGCAGGCTAAGAGCTCAACTCAGTGAAAGCACTGCCTGCTGACCAATCAGAGCTCAGTGTGCGGAGTTTAAAGCGATCAAGTCACATTACAGGAGAAAGGAAATACAGAAAAGCTGCCGTTGCAGGAAAGACGGCCGGCCAAAATCAGCGACTGTGTGAACGTGAACATTAATAGAATATCACCTCCCATCTTCAGAGCAATCTGACTATTAGAACATTAGCGTTAAGAAAGCTTACTTAAATATCTGCCACAACATAAGTAACCGGATCAGAGTAACATTAAGTACAGTCCGCGGCATATCACATCATCATGTATCATCTCCTTATCTGAGTCAGCTGAGCCGTATCTGGCCGTGCAACACTCA
>NC_136907.1:80940423-80947923 GCF_949606895.1 Notothenia rossii | reverse complement strand
ATGTTCAGGTGTATATCAGTATGTAGTGTCTCTACTTTTAAGAGTCCTCTCCTGCTGATGTTCAGGTGTATATCAGTATGTAGTGTCTCTACTTTAAAGAGTCCTCTCCTGCTGATGTTCAGGTGTATATCAGTATGTAGTGTCTCTACTTTAAAGAGTCCTCTCCTGCTGATGTTCAGGTGTATATCAGTATGCAGTGTCTCTACTTTAAAGAGTCCTCTCCTGCTGATGTTCAGGTGTATATCAGTATGTAGTGTCTCTACTTTAAAGAGTCCTCTCCTGCTGATGTTCAGGTGTATATCAGTATGTAGTGTCTCTACTTTAAAGAGTCCTCTCCTGCTGATGTTCAGGTGTATATCAGTATGTAGTGTCTCTACTTTAAAGAGTCCTCTCCTGCTGATGTTCAGGTGTATATCAGTATGTAGTGTATCTACTTTAAAGAGTCCTCTCCTGCTGGTGTTCAGGTGTATATCAGTATGTAGTGTCTCTACTTTAAAGAGTCCTCTCCTGCTGATGTTCAGGTGTATATCAGTATGTTGTGTCTCTACTTTAAAGAGTCCTCTCCTGCTGATGTTCAGGTGTATATCAGTATGTAGTGTCTCTACTTTAAAGAGTCCTCTCCTGCTGATGTTCAGGTGTATATCAGTATGTAGTGTCTCTACTTTAAAGAGTCCTCTCCTGCTGATGTTCAGGTGTATATCAGTATGTAGTGTCTCTACTTTAAAGAGTCCTCTCCTGTTGATGTTCAGGTGTATATCAGTATGTAGTGTCTCTACTTTAAAGAGTCCTCTCCTGCTGATGTTCAGGTGTATATCAGTATGCAGTGTCTCTACTTTAAAGAGTCCTCTCCTGCTGATGTTCAGGTGTATATCAGTATGTAGTGTCTCTACTTTAAAGAGTCCTCTCCTGCTGATGTTCAGGTGTATATCAGTATGTAGTGTCTCTACTTTAAAGAGTCCTCTCCTGCTGATGTTCAGGTGTATATCAGTATGTAGTGTCTCTACTTTAAAGAGTCCTCTCCTGCTGATGTTCAGGTGTATATCAGTATGTAGTGTATCTACTTTAAAGAGTCCTCTCCTGCTGGTGTTCAGGTGTATATCAGTATGTAGTGTCTCTACTTTAAAGAGTCCTCTCCTGCTGATGTTCAGGTGTATATCAGTATGTAGTGTCTCTACTTTAAAGAGTCCTCTCCTGCTGATATTCAGGTGTATATCAGTATGTAGTGTCTCTACTTTAAAGAGTCCTCTCCTGCTGATGTTCAGGTGTATATCAGTATGTAGTGTCTCTACTTTAAAGAGTCCTCTCCTGCTGATGTTCAGGTGTATATCAGTATGTAGTGTCTCTACTTTAAAGAGTCCTCTCCTGCTGATGTTCAGGTGTATATCAGTATGTAGTGTCTCTACTTTAAAGAGTCCTCTCCTGCTGATGTTCAGGTGTATATCAGTATGTAGTGTCTCTACTTTAAAGAGTCCTCTCCTGCTGATGTTCAGGTGTATATCAGTATGTAGTGTCTCTACTTTAAAGAGTCCTCTCCTGCTGATGTTCAGGTGTATATCAGTATGTAGTGTCTCTACTTTAAAGAGTCCTCTCCTGCTGATGTTCAGGTGTATATCAGTATGTAGTGTATCTACTTTAAAGAGTCCTCTCCTGCTGGTGTTCAGGTGTATATCAGTATGTAGTGTCTCTACTTTAAAGAGTCCTCTCCTGCTGATGTTCAGGTGTATATCAGTATGTTGTGTCTCTACTTTAAAGAGTCCTCTCCTGCTGATGTTCAGGTGTATATCAGTATGTAGTGTCTCTACTTTAAAGAGTCCTCTCCTGCTGATGTTCAGGTGTATATCAGTATGTAGTGTCTCTACTTTAAAGAGTCCTCTCCTGCTGATGTTCAGGTGTATATCAGTATGTAGTGTCTCTACTTTAAAGAGTCCTCTCCTGTTGATGTTCAGGTGTATATCAGTATGTAGTGTCTCTACTTTAAAGAGTCCTCTCCTGCTGATGTTCAGGTGTATATCAGTATGTAGTGTCTCTACTTTAAAGAGTCCTCTCCTGCTGATGTTCAGGTGTATATCAGTATGTAGTGTCTCTACTTTAAAGAGTCCTCTCCTGCTGATGTTCAGGTGTATATCAGTATGTAGTGTCTCTACTTTAAAGAGTCCTCTCCTGCTGATGTTCAGGTGTATATCAGTATGTAGTGTCTCTACTTTAAAGAGTCCTCTCCTGCTGATATTCAGGTGTATATCAGTATGTAGTGTCTCTACTTTAAAGAGTCCTCTCCTGCTGATGTTCAGGTGTATATCAGTATGTAGTGTCTCTACTTTAAAGAGTCCTCTCCTGCTGATATTCAGGTGTATATCAGTATGTAGTGTCTCTACTTTAAAGAGTCCTCTCCTGCTGATGTTCAGGTGTATATCAGTATGTAGTGTCTCTACTTTAAAGAGTCCTCTCCTGCTGATGTTCAGGTGTATATCAGTATGTAGTGTCTCTACTTTAAAGAGTCCTCTCCTGCTGATATTCAGTTGTATATCAGTATGTAGTGTCTCTACTTTAAAGAGTCCTCTACTGCTGATATTCAGGTGTATATCAGTATGAAGTGTCTCTACTTTAAAGAGTCCTCTCCTGCTGATGTTCAGGTGTATATCAGTATGTAGTGTCTCTACTTTAAAGAGTCCTCTCCTCTTGATGTTCAGGTGTATATCAGTGTGTAGTGTCTCTACTTTAAAGAGTCCTCTCCTGCTGATGTTCAGGTGTATATCAGTATGTAGTGTCTCTACTTTAAAGAGTCCTCTCCTGCTGATATTCAGGTGTATATCAGTATGTAGTGTCTCTACTTTAAAGAGTCCTCTCCTGCTGATGTTCAGGTGTATATCAGTATGTAGTGTCTCTACTTTAAAGAGTTCTCTCCTGCTGATGTTCAGGTGTATATCAGTATGTAGTGTCTCTACTTTAAAGAGTCCTCTCCTGCTGATGTTCAGGTGTATATCAGTATGTTGTGTCTCTACTTTAAAGAGTCCTCTCCTGCTGATGTTCAGGTGTATATCAGTATGTAGTGTCTCTACTTTAAAGAGTCCTCTCCTGCTGATGTTCAGGTGTATATCAGTATGTAGTGTCTCTACTTTAAAGAGTCCTCTCCTGCTGATGTTCAGGTGTATATCAGTATGTAGTGTCTCTACTTTAAAGAGTCCTCTCCTGTTGATGTTCAGGTGTATATCAGTATGTAGTGTCTCTACTTTAAAGAGTCCTCTCCTGCTGATGTTCAGGTGTATATCAGTATGTAGTGTCTCTACTTTAAAGAGTCCTCTCCTGCTGATGTTCAGGTGTATATCAGTATGTAGTGTCTCTACTTTAAAGAGTCCTCTCCTGCTGATGTTCAGGTGTATATCAGTATGTAGTGTCTCTACTTTAAAGAGTCCTCTCCTGCTGATGTTCAGGTGTATATCAGTATGTAGTGTCTCTACTTTAAAGAGTCCTCTCCTGCTGATGTTCAGGTGTATATCAGTATGTAGTGTCTCTACTTTAAAGAGTCCTCTCCAGAGAAACCAGAGCCCAGTCTGCTCTGATTGGTTAGCTGGCCTGCTCTCTTTTGATTTGTCAACCTGTTTAGAGATGTCCCGCCCCCTTAATCACGTACAATGCACAATATAATTGAATCTTTTTTTTAAAGCACTTTGAATGGCCTTGTGTTGCTGTATAGATACACTAGGTATAGATGCCTTGTCATGTAAACAAACTCCTCCTCCCCCCCACCCCAGGTCCCGTGGTCTCCCCCGGTTACAGGAAGTCTCCCAGGACCCCCTGCTGACTCCCTGCAGTGCAGTGGAGTCTCTGGATCTGAACATGGAGGACGACGTGTTCATCAAGCCTCTGCACAGCAGCATCCTGGGCCAGGACTTCTGCTTCGAGGTCAGGACACACTGTCTCTCTGATGGTCTACCTGTCTCTCTGATGGTCTACCTGTCTCTCTGATGGTCTACCTGTCTCTCTGATGGTCTACCTGTCTCTCTGATGGTCTACCTGTCTCTGATGGTCTACCTGTCTCTCTGATGGTCTACCTGTCTACCTGTCCCTCTGATGGTTTACCTGTCTACCTGTCCCTCTGATGGTTTACCTGTCTACCTGTCCCTCTGATGGTCTACCTGTCTACCTGTCTCTCTGATGGTCTACCTGTCTCTCTGATGGTCTAACTGTCTCTCTGATGGTTTACCTGTCTCTCTGATTGTCTACCTGTCTCTCTGATGGTCTACCTGTCTACCTGTCTCTCTGATGGTCTAACTGTCTATCTATCTCTCTGATGGTCTACCTGTCTACCTATCTCTCTGATGGTCTACCGGTCTACCTGTCCCTCTGATGGTCTACCTGTCTACCTGTCTCTCTGATGGTCTACCTGTCTCTCTGATGGTTTACCTGTCTCTCTGATGGTCTACCTGTCTCTCTGATGGCCTACCTGTCTACCTGTCCCTCTGATGGTTTACCTGTCTACCTGTCTCTCTGATGGTCTACCTGTCTACCTGTCCCTCTGATGGTTTACCTGTCTACCTGTCCCTCTGATGGTCTACCTGTCTACCTGTCTCTCTGATGCTCTCTCTGATGGTCTACCTGTCTCTCTGATGGTTTACCTGTCTCTCTGGTTGTCTACCTGTCTCTCTGATGGTCTACCTGTCTACCTGTCTCTCTGATGGTCTACCTGTCTATCTATCTCTCTGATGGTCTACCTGTCTACCTATCTCTCTGATGGTCTACCTGTCTACCTGTCCCTCTGATGGTCTACCTGTCTACCTGTCTCTCTGATGGTCTCCCTGTCTCTCTGATGGTTTACCTGTCTCTCTGATGGTCTACCTGTCTCTCTGATGGCCTACCTGTCTCTTTGATGGTCTACCTGTCTACCTGTCTCTCTGATGGTCTACCTGTCTCTCTGATGGTCTACCTGTCTACCTGTCTCTCTGATGGTCTAACTGTCTATCTATCTCTCTGATGGTCTACCTGTCTACCTATCTCTCTGATGGTCTACCTGTCTACCTGTCCCTTTGATGGTCTACCTGTCTCTCTGATGGTTTACCTGTCTACCTGTCCCTCTGATGGTCTACCTGTCTACCTGTCTCTCTGATGGTCTCTCTGATGGTCTACCTGTCTACCTGTCTCTCTGATGGTCTAACTGTCTATCTATCTCTCTGATGGTCTACCTGTCTACCTATCTCTCTGATGGTCTACCTGTCTACCTGTCCCTCTGATGGTCTACCTGTCTCTCTGATGGTTTACCTGTCTACCTGTCCCTCTGATGGTCTACCTGTCTACCTGTCTCACTGATGGTCTCTCTGATGGTCTACCTGTCTCTCTGATGGTTTACCTGTCTCTCTGGTTGTCTACCTGTCTCTCTGATGGTCTACCTGGCTACCTGTCTCTCTGATGGTCTACCTGTCTACCTGTCTCTCTGATGGTCTACCTGTCTATCTATCTCTCTGATGGTCTACCTGTCTACCTATCTCTCTGATGGTCTACCTGTCTACCTGTCCCTCTGATGGTCTACCTGTCTACCTGTCTCTCTGATGGTCTCCCTGTCTCTCTGATGGTCTCCCTGTCTCTCATGGCCTACCTGTCTCTTTGATGGTCTACCTGTCTACCTGTCTCTCTGATGGTCTACCTGTCTCTCTGATTGTCTACCTGTCTCTCTGATGGTCTACCTGTCTACCTGTCTCTCTGATGGTCTAACTGTCTATCTATCTCTCTGATGGTCTACCTGTCTACCTATCTCTCTGATGGTCTACCTGTCTACCTGTCCCTCTGATGGTCTACCTGTCTCTCTGATGGTCTACCTGTCTCTCTGATGGTTTACCTGTCTCTCTGATGGTCTACCTGTCTCTCTGATGGCCTACCTGTCTACCTGTCCCTCTGATGGTTTACCTGTCTACCTGTCTCTCTGATGGTCTACCTGTCTACCTGTCCCTCTGATGGTTTACCTGTCTACCTGTCCCTCTGATGGTCTACCTGTCTACCTGTCTCTCTGATGGTCTACCTGTCTCTCTGATGGTCTACCTGTCTCTCTGATGGTTTACCTGTCTCTCTGGTTGTCTACCTGTCTCTCTGATGGTCTACCTGGCTACCTGTCTCTCTGATGGTCTACCTGGCTACCTGTCTCTCTGATGGTCTACCTGTCTATCTATCTCTCTGATGGTCTACCTGTCTACCTGTCTCTCTGATGGTCTCCCTGTCTCTCTGATGGTTTACCTGTCTCTCTGATGGTCTACCTGTCTCTCTGATGGCCTACCTGTCTCTTTGATGGTCTACCTGTCTACCTGTCTCTCTGATGGTCTACCTGTCTCTCTGATGGTCTACCTGTCTCTCTGATGGTCTACCTGTCTCTCTGATGGTCTACCTGTCTACCTGTCTCTCTGATGGTCTACCTGTCTCTCTGATGGTCTACCTGTCTCTCTGATGGTTTACCTGTCTCTCTGATGGTCTACCTGTCTCTCTGATGGTCTACCTGTCTACCTGTCTCTCTGATGGTCTACCTGTCTCTCTGATGGTCTACCTGTCTCTCTGATGGTCTACCTGTCTACCTGTCTCTCTGATGGTCTACCTTTCTCTCTGATGGTCTACCTCAGCGGTTTTCAAAGTGTGAGGCGTGCCTCCCCTGGGGGGCGCCGGAGAGCGTCAGGGGAGTCCCAGCGTAAATAAATAACGAAAAACAGTGAAATCTAGCTTGTTAACTTCAGCTAACTTTATGTGAGCGGCACCATGGATCGAGTTTTAGCGAAGTTAACTAAAGTGAGAGAGGAGACAGCGTCTGGCAGAAAAGAGACCGAGTCCCCCACCTCGCCAAAAAGGCTGTAAAAGTGCTCATTCCCTTCACCTCCACCTACCTGTGTGGGTGCGGGTTTTCCGCGTTGACTTTGATCAAAAGCAAGTACCGGTGAAGCAGGGGCGGATCTACCGGGGTAACTGCCACCCTAAAAATAGCCTTGCCGCCCCAGTTGGCAGCTTTGTTCTGAAAGAAAAGTTGTGGCTCATCGGACATTTATGAGAGAAAGTCTCTAATGTCCGAGTGCAAGTGAATGCAGCACAAGACGCGAGCCTTGTAACCCCTCCCCCGGCCCTGGCGCGAGCGAGGAAATGTGATTGGCGGCGATTTCATTTCAACGGGACGGCGCATTCGGGCCCCCCAAGTACTGAAGGAACGAGGTACGGTCTGCAGTGACAGAGCAGAGTCTGTCAGTGTGGCTGCACTCAGCATGGAATCAAAACGAACTAAACCTGTAGATCTTAATCAGTGTGTGAGGCGTTCTGCTGATCAACATGGTAATCATTCAGCTGTTATAGTCAACTTGATGCTCTGCTCACGGAGGACTCAATGAGCGTAACAAACTGTTCAGATGATGACCCTATAT
Source organism: Notothenia rossii (assembly GCF_949606895.1). NCBI lineage: Eukaryota > Metazoa > Chordata > Actinopteri > Perciformes > Nototheniidae > Notothenia > Notothenia rossii. Next base: position 80,940,544 of record NC_136907.1, on the reverse strand, counting down.
ATTTTTTTCTTTGTGGGGGTCTGCCCCCAAAAAACAGTTTCAAGTCCTGAGAAAGTCAAATCAGACGGGTGTGTAAACTACCCTGCCCAGCCAACAGGAAGTAACCTCTCTAACTAAGCCA
>NC_136907.1:80917848-80940223 GCF_949606895.1 Notothenia rossii | reverse complement strand
GGTTAGATTAAAGTGAGTTTTAGGTCAGATTAAAGCTAGTTTTAGGTTAGATTAAAGTTAGTTTTAGGTCAGATTAAAGCTAGTTTTAGGTTAGATTAAAGTTAGTTTTAGGTCAGATTAAAGCTAGTTTTAGGTTAGATTAAAGTGAGTTTTAGGTCAGATTAAAGCTAGTTTCAGGTCAGATTAAAGCTAGTTTTAGGTCAGATTAAAGCTAGTTTTAGGTTAGATTAAAGTTAGTTTTAGGTCAGATTAAAGTTAGTTTTAGGTTAGATTAAAGTGAGTTTTAGGTCAGATTAAAGCTAGTTTTAGGTTAGATTAAAGCTAGTTTTAGGTCAGATTGAAGCTAGTTTTAGGTTAGATTAAAGCTAGTTTTAGGTCAGATTAAAGCTAGTTTTAGGTTAGATTAAAGTGAGTTTTAGGTCAGATTAAAGCTAGTTTTAGGTTAGATTAAAGTTAGTTTTAGGTCAGATTAAAGCTAGTTTTAGGTTAGATTAAAGTGAGTTTTAGGTCAGATTAAAGCTAGTTTTAGGTTAGATTAAAGTGAGTTTTAGGTCAGATTAAAGTTAGTTTTAGGTCAGATTAAAGCTAGTTTTAGGTTAGATTAAAGTGAGTTTTAGGTCAGATTAAAGTTAGTTTTAGGTCAGATTAAAGCTAGTTTTAGGTTAGATTAAAGTTAGTTTTAGGTCAGATTAAAGTTAGTTTTAGGTCAGATTAAAGCTAGTTTTAGGTCAGATTAAAGTGAGTTTTAGGTCAGATTAAAGCTAGTTTTAGGTCAGATTAAAGCTAGTTTTAGGTCAGATTAAAGTGAGTTTTAGGTCAGATTAAAGTGAGTTTTAGGTCAGATTAAAGTGAGTTTTAGGTCAGATTAAAGTGAGTTTTAGGTCAGATTAAAGCTAGTTTTAGGTCAGATTAAAGCTAGTTTTAGGTCAGATTAAAGTGAGTTTTAGGTCAGATTAAAGTGAGTTTTAGGTCAGATTAAAGTGAGTTTTAGGTCAGATTAAAGTGAGTTTTAGGTCAGATTAAAGTGAGTTTTAGGTCAGATTAAAGCTAGTTTTAGGTCAGATTAAAGCTAGTTTTAGGTCAGATTAAAGTGAGTTTTAGGTCAGATTAAAGCTAGTTTTAGGTCAGATTAAAGTGAGTTTTAGGTCAGATTAAAGTGAGTTTTAGGTCAGATTAAAGTGAGTTTTAGGTCAGATTAAAGCTAGTTTTAGGTCAGATTAAAGTGAGTTTTAGGTCAGATTAAAGCTAGTTTTAGGTCAGATTAAAGCTAGTTTTAGGTCAGATTAAAGTGAGTTTTAGGTCAGATTAAAGTGAGTTTTAGGTCAGATTAAAGCTAGTTTCTAGTTTTAGGTCAGATTAAAGTTAGTTTTAGGTCAGATTAAAGCTAGTTTTAGGTCAGATTAAAGTTAGTTTTAGGTCAGATTAAAGCTAGTTTTAGGTCAGATTAAAGCTAGTTTTAGGTCAGATTAAAGCTAGTTTTAGGTCAGATTAAAGTGAGTTTTAGGTCAGATTAAAGCTAGTTTTAGGTCAGATTAAAGCTAGTTTTAGGTTAGATTAAAGCTAGTTTTAGGTCAGATTAAAGTGAGTTTTAGGTCAGATTAAAGCTAGTTTTAGGTTAGATTAAAGCTAGTTTTAGGTCAGATTAAAGTTAGTTTTAGGTCAGATTAAAGCTAGTTTTAGGTCAGTTTAAAGCTAGTTTTAGGTCAGATTAAAGCTAGTTTTAGGTCAGATTAAAGTGAGTTTTAGGTCAGATTAAAGCTAGTTTTAGGTCAGATTAAAGCTAGTTTTAGGTCAGATTAAAGTGAGTTTTAGGTCAGATTAAAGCTAGTTTTAGGTCAGATTAAAGCTAGTTTTAGGTCAGATTAAAGCTAGTTTTAGGTCAGATTAAAGCTAGTTTTAGGTCAGATTAAAGTGAGTTTCAGGTCAGATTAAAGTTAGTTTTAGGTCAGATTAAAGCTAGTTTTAGGTCAGATTAAAGCTAGTTTTAGGTCAGATTAAAGCTAGTTTTAGGTCAGATTAAAGTGAGTTTTAGGTCAGATTAAAGCTAGTTTTAGGTCAGATTAAAGCTAGTTTTAGGTCAGTTTAAAGTGAGTTTCAGGTCAGATTAAAGCTAGTTTTAGGTCAGATTAAAGCTAGTTTTAGGTCAGATTAAAGCTAGTTTTAGGTCAGATTAAAGCTAGTTTTAGGTCAGATTAAAGCTAGTTTTAGGTCAGATTAAAGCTAGTTTTAGGTCAGATTAAAGCTAGTTTTAGGTCAGATTAAAGTGAGTTTCAGGTCAGATTAAAGTTAGTTTTAGGTTAGATTAAAGTGAGTTTTAGGTTAGATTAAAGCTAGTTTTAGGTCAGATTAAAGCTAGTTTTAGGTCAGATTAAAGCTAGTTTTAGGTCAGATTAAAGTTAGTTTTAGGTCAGATTAAAGCTAGTTTTAGGTCAGATTAAAGCTAGTTTTAGGTCAGATTAAAGTGAGTTTTAGGTTAGATTAAAGCTAGTTTTAGGTCAGATTAAAGCTAGTTTTAGGTCAGATTAAAGCTAGTTTTAGGTCAGATTAAAGTTAGTTTAGGTTAGATTAAAGCTAGTTTAGGTCAGATTAAAGTGAGTTTTAGGTTAGATTAAAGCTAGTTTTAGGTCAGATTAAAGCTAGTTTTAGGTCAGATTAAAGCTAGTTTTAGGTCAGATTAAAGTTAGTTTTAGGTCAGATTAAAGCTAGTTTTAGGTCAGATTAAAGCTAGTTTTAGGTCAGATTAAAGCTAGTTTTAGGTTAGATTAAAGCTAGTTTTAGGTCAGATTAAAGCTAGTTTTAGGTCAGATTAAAGCTAGTTTTAGGTCAGATTAAAGTGAGTTTCAGGTCAGATTAAAGCTAGTTTTAGGTCAGATTAAAGCTAGTTTTAGGTCAGATTAAAGCTAGTTTTAGGTCAGATTAAAGCTAGTTTTAGGTCAGATTAAAGTGAGTTTCAGGTCAGATTAAAGCTAGTTTTAGGTCAGATTAAAGCTAGTTTTAGGTCAGATTAAAGTGAGTTTTAGGTCAGATTAAAGCTAGTTTTAGGTTAGATTAAAGCTAGTTTTAGGTCAGATTAAAGTTAGTTTTAGGTCAGATTAAAGCTAGTTTTAGGTCAGATTAAAGTGAGTTTTAGGTAGATTAAAGCTAGTTTTAGGTCAGATTAAAGCTAGTTTTAGGTCAGATTAAAGTGAGTTTTAGGTCAGATTAAAGCTAGTTTTAGGTCAGATTAAAGCTAGTTTTAGGTCAGATTAAAGCTAGTTTTAGGTCAGATTAAAGTTAGTTTTAGGTCAGATTAAAGCTAGTTTTAGGTCAGATTAAAGTGAGTTTTAGGTTAGATTAAAGCTAGTTTTAGGTCAGATTAAAGTGAGTTTTAGGTTAGATTAAAGCTAGTTTTAGGTCAGATTAAAGCTAGTTTTAGGTCAGATTAAAGTGAGTTTTAGGTCAGATTAAAGTTAGTTTTAGGTCAGATTAAAGTGAGTTTTAGGTCAGATTAAAGTGAGTTTTAGGTCAGATTAAAGTTAGTTTTAGGTCAGATTAAAGTGAGTTTTAGGTTAGATTAAAGCTAGTTTTAGGTCAGATTAAAGTGAGTTTTAGGTCAGATTAAAGCTAGTTTTAGGTCAGATTAAAGTGAGTTTTAGGTCAGATTAAAGTTAGTTTTAGGTCAGATTAAAGTGAGTTTTAGGTCAGATTAAAGCTAGTTTTAGGTCAGATTAAAGCTAGTTTTAGGTCAGATTAAAGTGAGTTTTAGGTCAGATTAAAGTGAGTTTTAGGTCAGATTAAAGCTAGTTTTAGGTCAGATTAAAGTTAGTTTTAGGTCAGATTAAAGTGAGTTTTAGGTCAGATTAAAGCTAGTTTTAGGTCAGATTAAAGTGAGTTTTAGGTCAGATTAAAGTGAGTTTTAGGTCAGATTAAAGCTAGTTTTAGGTCAGATTAAAGTGAGTTTTAGGTCAGATTAAAGCTAGTTTTAGGTCAGATTAAAGTGAGTTTTAGGTCAGATTAAAGTTAGTTTTAGGTCAGATTAAAGTGAGTTTTAGGTCAGATTAAAGCTAGTTTTAGGTCAGATTAAAGTGAGTTTTAGGTCAGATTAAAGTTAGTTTTAGGTCAGATTAAAGCTAGTTTTAGGTCAGATTAAAGTGAGTTTTAGGTCAGATTAAAGTTAGTTTTAGGTCAGATTAAAGTTAGTTTTAGGTCAGATTAAAGCTAGTTTTAGGTCAGATTAAAGCTAGTTTTAGGTCAGATTAAAGTGAGTTTTAGGTCAGATTAAAGCTAGTTTTAGGTCAGATTAAAGTGAGTTTTAGGTCAGATTAAAGTGAGTTTTAGGTCAGATTAAAGTTAGTTTTAGGTCAGATTAAAGTGAGTTTTAGGTCAGATTAAAGTTAGTTTTAGGTCAGATTAAAGCTAGTTTTAGGTCAGATTAAAGTGAGTTTTAGGTCAGATTAAAGCTAGTTTTAGGTCAGATTAAAGCTAGTTTTAGGTCAGATTAAAGCTAGTTTTAGGTCAGATTAAAGCTAGTTTTAGGTTAGATTAAAGTGAGTTTTAGGTCAGATTAAAGCTAGTTTTAGGTCAGATTAAAGTGAGTTTTAGGTTAGATTAAAGTGAGTTTTAGGTCAGATTAAAGCTAGTTTTAGGTCAGATTAAAGTGAGTTTTAGGTCAGATTAAAGTTAGTTTTAGGTCAGATTAAAGTGAGTTTTAGGTCAGATTAAAGTTAGTTTTAGGTCAGATTAAAGTGAGTTTTAGGTCAGATTAAAGTTAGTTTTAGGTCAGATTAAAGCTAGTTTTAGGTCAGATTAAAGTGAGTTTTAGGTCAGATTAAAGTTAGTTTTAGGTCAGATTAAAGTTAGTTTTAGGTCAGATTAAAGCTAGTTTTAGGTCAGATTAAAGCTAGTTTTAGGTCAGATTAAAGTGAGTTTTAGGTCAGATTAAAGCTAGTTTTAGGTCAGATTAAAGTGAGTTTTAGGTCAGATTAAAGTGAGTTTTAGGTCAGATTAAAGTTAGTTTTAGGTCAGATTAAAGTGAGTTTTAGGTCAGATTAAAGTTAGTTTTAGGTCAGATTAAAGCTAGTTTTAGGTCAGATTAAAGTGAGTTTTAGGTCAGATTAAAGCTAGTTTTAGGTCAGATTAAAGCTAGTTTTAGGTCAGATTAAAGCTAGTTTTAGGTCAGATTAAAGCTAGTTTTAGGTTAGATTAAAGTGAGTTTTAGGTCAGATTAAAGCTAGTTTTAGGTCAGATTAAAGTGAGTTTTAGGTTAGATTAAAGTGAGTTTTAGGTCAGATTAAAGTTAGTTTTAGGTCAGATTAAAGTTAGTTTTAGGTCAGATTAAAGTGAGTTTTAGGTCAGATTAAAGTGAGTTTTAGGTCAGATTAAAGTTAGTTTTAGGTCAGATTAAAGTGAGTTTTAGGTCAGATTAAAGCTAGTTTTAGGTCAGATTAAAGTGAGTTTTAGGTCAGATTAAAGTGAGTTTTAGGTCAGATTAAAGTGAGTTTTAGGTCAGATTAAAGTGAGTTTCAGGTCAGATTAAAGTGAGTTTTAGGTCAGATTAAAGTGAGTTTTAGGTCAGATTAAAGCTAGTTTTAGGTCAGATTAAAGTGAGTTTTAGGTCAGATTAAAGCTAGTTTTAGGTCAGATTAAAGTGAGTTTTAGGTCAGATTAAAGCTAGTTTTAGGTCAGATTAAAGTGAGTTTTAGGTCAGATTAAAGTTAGTTTTAGGTCAGATTAAAGTGAGTTTTAGGTCAGATTAAAGCTAGTTTTAGGTCAGATTAAAGCTAGTTTTAGGTCAGATTAAAGCTAGTTTTAGGTCAGATTAAAGTTAGTTTTAGGTCAGATTAAAGTGAGTTTTAGGTCAGATTAAAGCTAGTTTTAGGTCAGATTAAAGTGAGTTTAGGTCAGATTAAAGTGAGTTTTAGGTCAGATTAAAGTGAGTTTTAGGTCAGATTAAAGTGAGTTTCAGGTCAGATTAAAGTGAGTTTTAGGTCAGATTAAAGTGAGTTTTAGGTCAGATTAAAGCTAGTTTTAGGTCAGATTAAAGTGAGTTTTAGGTCAGATTAAAGCTAGTTTTAGGTCAGATTAAAGTGAGTTTTAGGTCAGATTAAAGCTAGTTTTAGGTCAGATTAAAGTGAGTTTTAGGTCAGATTAAAGTTAGTTTTAGGTCAGATTAAAGTGAGTTTTAGGTCAGATTAAAGCTAGTTTTAGGTCAGATTAAAGCTAGTTTTAGGTCAGATTAAAGCGAGTTTTAGGTCAGATTAAAGTGAGTTTTAGGTCAGATTAAAGCGAGTTTTAGGTCAGATTAAAGTGAGTTTTAGGTCAGATTAAAGTTAGTTTTAGGTCAGATTAAAGTTAGTTTTAGGTCAGATTAAAGTGAGTTTTAGGTTAGATTAAAGCTAGTTTTAGGTCAGATTAAAGCTAGTTTTAGGTCAGATTAAAGTTAGTTTTAGGTCAGATTAAAGTTAGTTTTAGGTCAGATTAAAGCTAGTTTTAGGTTAGATTAAAGCTAGTTTTAGGTCAGATTAAAGCTAGTTTTAGGTCAGATTAAAGCTAGTTTTAGGTCAGATTAAAGTTAGTTTTAGGTCAGATTAAAGTTAGTTTTAGGTCAGATTAAAGTGAGTTTTAGGTCAGATTAAAGTGAGTTTTAGGTCAGATTAAAGTGAGTTTTAGGTTAGATTAAAGCTAGTTTTAGGTCAGATTAAAGCTAGTTTTAGGTCAGATTAAAGTGAGTTTTAGGTTAGATTAAAGCTAGTTTTAGGTCAGATTAAAGCTAGTTTTAGGTCAGATTAAAGCGAGTTTTAGGTCAGATTAAAGTGAGTTTTAGGTCAGATTAAAGTGAGTTTTAGGTCAGATTAAAGTGAGTTTTAGGTCAGATTAAAGTTAGTTTTAGGTCAGATTAAAGTGAGTTTTAGGTTAGATTAAAGCTAGTTTTAGGTCAGATTAAAGCTAGTTTTAGGTCAGATTAAAGTGAGTTTTAGGTCAGATTAAAGTTAGTTTTAGGTCAGTTTAAAGCTAGTTTTAGGTCAGATTAAAGCTAGTTTTAGGTCAGATTAAAGCTAGTTTTAGGTCAGATTAAAGCTAGTTTTAGGTTAGATTAAAGCTAGTTTTAGGTCAGATTAAAGCTAGTTTTAGGTCAGATTAAAGTGAGTTTTAGGTCAGATTAAAGTTAGTTTTAGGTCAGTTTAAAGCTAGTTTTAGGTCAGATTAAAGCTAGTTTTAGGTCAGATTAAAGCTAGTTTTAGGTCAGATTAAAGTGAGTTTTAGGTCAGATTAAAGCTAGTTTTAGGTCAGATTAAAGTGAGTTTTAGGTCAGATTAAAGCTAGTTTTAGGTCAGATTAAAGCTAGTTTTAGGTCAGTTTAAAGTGAGTTTTAGGTTAGATTAAAGCTAGTTTTAGGTCAGATTAAAGTGAGTTTTAGGTCAGATTAAAGTGAGTTTTAGGTCAGATTAAAGTTAGTTTTAGGTCAGATTAAAGTGAGTTTTAGGTTAGATTAAAGCTAGTTTTAGGTCAGTTTAAAGTTAGTTTTAGGTCAGATTAAAGCTAGTTTTAGGTCAGATTAAAGCTAGTTTTAGGTCAGATTAAAGCTAGTTTTAGGTCAGATTAAAGCTAGTTTTAGGTCAGATTAAAGTTAGTTTTAGGTCAGATTAAAGTGAGTTTTAGGTCAGATTAAAGTTAGTTTTAGGTCAGATTAAAGCTAGTTTTAGGTCAGATTAAAGTGAGTTTTAGGTCAGATTAAAGCTAGTTTTAGGTCAGATTAAAGCTAGTTTTAGGTCAGATTAAAGCTAGTTTTAGGTCAGATTAAAGCTAGTTTTAGGTCAGATTAAAGTTAGTTTTAGGTCAGATTAAAGCTAGTTTTAGGTCAGATTAAAGTGAGTTTTAGGTCAGATTAAAGCTAGTTTTAGGTTAGATTAAAGTGAGTTTTAGGTCAGATTAAAGCTAGTTTTAGGTCAGATTAATATCCGTTTAATATCAGGGTACCTTCTCGGCCACCTCGCGCACCGACTGCACGCTGGTCCCGTACAAGTGGTTGTTGTACTGGCCGGCCTCGATGAAGCGATGGTCCTGGATGTCTTTCTCCATCTGCTCTCTGGAAACCACGAAGTGATAATCCCTGCCGTCCACCTCGTAGTCTCGCTTCGGCCGTGTCGTATCTGTGAGGAGAGAGAACAGATTACACTTCGACACGTGTTCAACCGTGACGTAGAACGCGTGTTCATCCGTCCCGTTATAGTCAGATTAATGTCAGTTTTAACACAGTTTTAGGTCAGATTAATATCAGTTTTAGCTCAGATTAATATCAGTTTTAGGTCAGATTAATATCAGTTTTAGGTCAGATTAATATCAGTTTTAGGTCAGATTAATATCAGTTTTAGGTCAGATTAGTATCAGTTTTAGGTCAGATTAATATCAGTTTTAGGTCAGATTAATTTTAGGTCAGATTAATATCAGTTTTAGGTCAGATTAATATCAGTTTTAGGTCAGATTAATGTCAGTTTTAGGTCAGATTAATATCAGTTTTAGGTCAGATTAATATCAGTTTTAGGTCAGATTAATATCAGTTTTAGGTCAGATTAATGTCAGTTTAATGTCATTTTTAACACAGTTTTAGGTCCAGGGTTCATACACTTTTTCACCAATGATTTTCAATGACTTTTACCTAATTTTCCATGACCAAAAACATAACTCTTTTTCAGCGTACCACTGAAAATGGTTTATTTTAACATGGAACAGGAAAATAAGGTCTGCATCTGAAACATGTTGCGCCTATCGAAAACAAATCAAATAGGTTTACGAGCTTCTACATTCTAAAGCAACTGAAATCTCTCACCAGCAAAACACCTTAAATGCCATTCAACGTTTTTTACTGTACCATACAGTATTTATTATCATTATAGGATTACTATTTCGGCAATTAGATAAAATATAAATTATATTTGATGCAACTTTAGTTACATTTCCATGACTTTTCCAAAACTTTGGGAAAAATATTGTTTTCCATAACTTTTCCAGGGCCTTGAATTTGCATTTTGAATTTCCATGACTTTTCCAGGTTTTTAATGATCGTAAGAACCCTGTAGGTCAGATTAATATCAGTTTATAGTCAGATTAATGTCAGTTTATAGTCAGATTAATATCAGTTTTAGGTCAGATTAATATCAGTTTATAGTCAGAGTTCCTTACGAGGCACACAGGATCCAAACTTGTCGGGGAACTCTGAGATCAGGTCATCGTTGATGCGGTCCTTCATCGGGCCGAGGATGATGATGGGACGTGTGTAGTTCACTGAAACAGGAAGTGATCACTCCATCAGATCAACATGTATATAAACAGCCTGAAATCACAAAGGGCTTTAGAGACCTATTTATATTTTACTCACCTTCCTGCTGAGACACGGGTTCATACGACAGCACGTAGTCCTCCTGTCCACCTGCACACACACATAGTAGTTAGCGGGTCAGTTAGCAGCTAGTGTTCAGCTAGTAGCTAGTGTTCAGTTAGCAGCTAGAGGTCAGTTAGCAGTTAGCAGCTAGTGTTCAGCTAGTAGCTAGTGTTCAGTTAGCAGCTAGAGTTCAGTTAGCAGCTAGAGGTCAGTTAGCAGCTAGCGGGTCAGTTAGCAGCTAGTGTTCAGCTAGTAGCTAGAGGTCAGTTAGCAGTTAGCAGCTAGTGTTCAGCTAGTAGCTAGTGTTCAGTTAGCAGCTAGAGGTCAGTTAGCAGTTAGCAGCTAGTGTTCAGCTAGTAGCTAGTGTTCAGTTAGCAGCTAGAGGTCAGTTAGCAGTTAGCAGCTAGTGTTCAGCTAGTAGCTAGTGTTCAGTTAGCAGCTAGAGGTCAGTTAGCAGTTAGCAGCTAGTGTTCAGCTAGTAGCTAGTGTTCAGTTAGCAGCTAGAGGTCAGTTAGCAGTTAGCAGCTAGTGTTCAGCTAGTAGCTAGTGTTCAGTTAGCAGCTAGAGGTCAGTTAGCAGTTAGCAGCTAGTGTTCAGCTAGTAGCTAGTGTTCAGTTAGCAGCTAGAGGTCAGTTAGCAGTTAGCAGCTAGTGTTCAGCTAGTAGATAGTGTTCAGTTAGCAGCTAGAGGTCAGTTAGCAGTTAGAGGTCAGTTAGCAGTTAGCAGCTAGTGTTCAGCTAGTAGCTAGTGCTCAGTTAGCAGCTAGAGGTCAGTTAGCAGTTAGCAGCTAGTGTTCAGCTAGTAGCTAGTGTTCAGTTAGCAGCTAGAGGTCAGTTAGCAGTTAGCAGCTAGTGTTCAGCTAGTAGCTAGTGTTCAGTTAGCAGCTAGAGGTCAGTTAGCAGTTAGTCAGCAGTTAATTAGCAGTTAGAGTTCAGTTAGCGGTCAGTTAGCAGTTAGTGTTCAGTTAGCAGCTAGAGGTCAGTTAGCAGTTAGCAGCTAGTGTTCAGCTAGTAGCTAGTGTTCAGTTAGCAGCTAGAGGTCAGTTAGCAGTTAGTCAGCAGTTAATTAGCAGTTAGAGTTCAGTTAGCGGTCAGTTAGCAGTTAGTGTACAGTTAGCAGTCAGTTAGCAGTTAGTGTTCAGTTAGCGGTCAGTTAGCAGTTAGTGTTCAGTTAGCAGTCAGTTAGCAGTTAGTGTACAGTTAGCAGTCAGTTAGCAGTTAGTGTTCAGTTAGCAGTCAGTTAGCAGTTAGTGTACAGTTAGCAGTCAGTTAGCAGTTAGTGTTCAGTTAGCAGTCAGTTAGCAGTTAGTGTTCAGTTAGCAGTCAGTTAGCAGTTAGTGTACAGTTAGCAGTCAGTTAGCAGTTAGTGTTCAGTTAGCAGTTAGAGGTCAGTAAGCAGTCCGTTAGCGGCCAGTATGCGGTCCGTAAGCAGTAAAATATCAGTTAGTGTTCAGTTAGCAGTAAAATATCAGTTAGCAGTTAGTGTTCAGTTAGCAGTAAAATATCAGTTAGCAGTTAGTGTTCAGTTAGCAGTTAGTGTTCAGTTAGCAGTCAGTGTTCAGTTAGCAGTCAGTGTTCAGTTAGCAGTCAGTGTTCAGTTAGTGGTTAGAGGTCGGTTAGCAGTTAGAGGTCAGTTAGTAGTTAAAGGTCAGTTAGCAGTTAGAGGTCAGTTAGCAGTTAGTGTTCAGTTAGCAGTTACCAGTCAGTTAGTGTTCAGTTAGCAGTAACATGTCAGTTAAAAATTAAAGGTCAGTTAGCAGTAAGTGTTCAGTTAGCAGTTAGTTAGTGTTCAGTTAGCAGTAACATGTCAGTTAAAAGTTAAAGGTCAGTTAGCAGTTAGCGGGTAGAGGTCAGTTAGCAGTAAAAGGTCAGTTAGCAGTTAGAGAGCAGTTAGCGGGTAGAGAGCAGTTAGCAGTTAATGGTCAGTTAGCAGTTAGAGGTCAGTTAGCGGTCAGTTAGCGGTCAGTTAGCAGTTAGCGGTCAGGAGTGTGAGACTTACGGTAGCTACTCTCACTGTCGCTGGCGTTCGACGTCACGTGTTCTGCAAACAAAACAAAACACAGGATGCGGGTCAGAGCTTTGTTTTCCCATCATGCTTTGCACCCCGAGACCCAAAACACAACAACAGACGGATCGAGGCGTTCGAGCCCGACAGCAGCGGCAGAATAATCACAGGTTAAATCTTAAATAAAAAACATTTACTAAACTCACATCCCTCCTGGGTCCAGGAAAATAAAAACCATTGTAGATAGAAATTATTATAATAAATTAAGATACAGAGCAGGGGAGAAAGGTTCCACTCTCCTGCTGATGTTCAGGTGTATATCACTATGTAGTGTCTCTACTTTAAAGAGTTCTCTCCTGCTGATGTTCAGGTGTATATCAGTATGTAGTGTCTCTACTTTAAAGAGTCCTCTCCTGCTGATGTTCAGGTGTATACCAGTATGTAGTGTCTCTACTTTAAAGAGTCCTCTCCTGCTGATGTTCAGGTGTATATCAGTATGTAGTGTCTCTACTTTAAAGAGTCCTCTCCTGCTGATGTTCAGGTGTATACCAGTATGTAGTGTCTCTACTTTAAAGAGTTCTCTCCTGCTGATGTTCAGGTGTATATCAGTATGTAGTGTCTCTACTTTAAAGAGTCCTCTCCTGCTGATGTTCAGGTGTATATCAGTATGTAGTGTCTCTACTTTAAAGAGTCCTCTCCTGCTGATGTTCAGGTGTATACCAGTATGTAGTGTCTCTACTTTAAAGAGTCCTCTCCTGCTGATGTTCAGGTGTATATCAGTATGTAGTGTCTCTACTTTAAAGAGTCCTCTCCTGCTGATGTTCAGGTGTATATCAGTATGTAGTGTCTCTACTTTAAAGAGTCCTCTCCTGCTGATGTTCAGGTGTATATCAGTATGTAGTGTCTCTACTTTTAAAGAGTCCTCTCCTCTGATGTTCAGGTGTATATCAGTATGTAGTGTCTCTACTTTAAAGAGTCCTCTCCTGCTGATGTTCAGGTGTATATCAGTATGTAGTGTCTCTACTTTAAAGAGTCCTCTCCTGCTGATGTTCAGGTGTATATCAGTATGTAGTGTCTCTACTTTAAAGAGTCCTCTCCTGCTGATGTTCAGGTGTATATCAGTATGTAGTGTCTCTACTTTAAAGAGTCCTCTCCTGCTGATGTTCAGGTGTATATCAGTATGTAGTGTCTCTACTTTAAAGAGTCCTCTCCTGTGACATGTCTCCATGCTTTAATGTTCTAAAAGCTCTTTATTGTTCTCATACTGTCTGTGCTGCAGCACCTCTTTTCACCCTCTGTCTGAAACCAGAGCCCATTCCGCTCTGATTGGTTAGCTGGCCGGCTTTGTTTGGTGATTGGTCAACCTGCTTACAGATGTCCCGCCCCTTAGCCTATCACGTACAATGTGTTGGAGACAGACTTACTGTGGGCTTTGGATATCATGTCCTCGCTGTTGTCCTGAGGTCAGCGTTGTGAGGAGAAAATAACAACATGTTACTGAGAGGCCGACAGAAGGGGGGGGGGGGCGACAGGAAACAGGGCTGCGGGGTGGCCATTTTGGCTCCAAAGAGGAGGAGGGAGGGGGGATCAAACCAAAAAGTTCCAGGGGGGAAATACATGTTTCTAATCAAACTTTGCTTTTTTTAGCCGGCCCTGGAGCAGCCGTGCCTCCTGTTGCGTCTGCAGCGCCGCCACCAGCTGACCTCACTTCCTGTCCCTCAGACGACCTCGCTTCCTGTCCCTCAGACGACCTCACTTCCTGTCCCTCAGACGATTCCCCCCTCGTACGTCCATCGTTTTTCCAACACAGTTTAGATGTAACCACGCCCACTTCTGCACTAACGCACTTCTGTGTGACGCCGTCATGAACGTATAACGAGAACCATGTCGACAACGCTGAAGTAATGAGTATCATTTTTATCCATGTATTATACATTGAATCATTTTGGGGTCGATGTTTGCAGATTTAAGGGACTCTGGATCATCACAGACTGCTTATTTATATGGAAACAAATTGTCCACAGTAGAGACAATAGGCGCATTCACACCGCAGTACTTTTCCCACAAAGGTTCATGAGAACTCTTTAGTACCCTTTTAGTAATGAGCCGCTGACGTCACTTCGTCTTCTTCTGCCGCTTTTGGTTTACTGGCAGGCCGCAAACCACTTCACGGCGTATACTGCCACCCGGAGTCCCCGGCCGGAAGTCCCCGGAGTTGGGGAAGGCTTCAGTAGAAGCTGCTGGGACTCCCAGCAGCTTCTACTGAAGCCTTCAGAGTAAATCACCAGAACGCCGACACCTCCTCATCTCCACCGCTCCCATGTTTTATTTGTGTAGCCATAAGTTAGTCTCTCTGCGTTTCTGCGCTGGGCTAATGCTAATGCTAATAATGCTAATGCCAGGACAATAAAATGGAGGCTTCACAAACGTTTTTGGGAGTTTGACGGGGCGTGGTTTGCAATCCGCCCAGCCAATAAGACATAGGAACCTTTTTCGCCCACGAAAGCCCCTGCTCTCTAGCAGGGATGGAAAAGGGGGTAAAAAAGGTTCTCATGAACTAATTTTTGTTCCGGCTCTTTTTGGTGTGAACGCGACATTTCAGAACTATATCGGAACTAAAGTGGGAAAAGTACTGGTGTGAACGCGCCTAATAATGTTCATCTTGAGCTCTCTGTATCAAATGGTCCCAACACTACTCATTGTGGTCAGAATCAGTCCACAGAGACTACAAATATGGCCGCCTTCTGGTTAAAACTGCCCCTGTGTTAATTAGCAGACTATAGTTCAATAATGGCTTGGCTGATCTGGACAGATTGAGAGTATCGTTGGGGGTTATTGAGGATGCCGAGTCCATTTCTGACATTTTCAGAATCAAAAATGGGAGTTTTAGCCAGATAGTGGCCATATTTGTAGTCCCTAGGGCTGATTTTGATGGATTCTGGGTCGATTTGAACGTTTTAGGAGACTCAAAACTGCAATCCTACAATCCTGAAAATGTCAGAAATGGATTCAGCATCCTCGATAACCCCCCCAACCACTCCAGAACTGTCCTCACCAGCCAAGCCATTTTATGCATTAATGCTATTTAACGCAACTTATGCTAATTATGCAAATGTCCCAACACATGCAGGTTAGCATCCGGCAGTTTCTATGTGCTGGAGACCCTAATATACATGTCTATCATAACACTTTGGAACACTTTGGGGTCTCAACATTTCAGGGTTCACTAAAGCTGGAAACTAGACAACAACCAAGAGTCGACGTGATATCACTTCAGCGTTGGGTCTCGTTGTACGTCCATGTCACGTCTACTCTTGGTTGTAATTAGCACAAGTTGCGTTGCTTGGCAGAGTGGATTTGGCTTATACGTCCATGACGGCGTCACACCTCGTTAGCGCAGAAGTGGGCGTGGCTAAATCTAAATTGGGTTGGATCCAAACGATAAACGCCCCTCCCCCTCGCACACCGAGGTACTCACGGTCCACGTCGCTGGTCTCCGCCTCGCTCGCCTCTTTGCTCTTGTAGAAGGGGAACTTTCGGGAAAAGAGGTTCTTTCTACGCTTGTCATTGAGAGACTGCTGAGGAGGAAGAGGAGGAGGAAGAGGAGGAAGAGGAGGAAGAGGGGTGATGGAACAACAAGAGGAGGAAGAGGAAGAAGAGGGGGTCGGATGTGGGTTTGGATGAATGAGACGCTCATCGTCTGGTGCTATCTGGCTAATTTAAATAGTGACACAGAAAACAAATATCTAACAAAATTAAAATCAGGAAGTTTTATTGTGAAAATACGTTTTTTAGTCACTGATTTTTCACAATAAAAGTGGGCTTTTGTTTTGAAACACCCGCAGGAGGAAGTGGGTTTTATTTTGAAAATTCTCTTTCATTCACTGATTATTTCTTACTTCCTAGTTAGGATCTAAATTTAACATCTTTCACAATAAAAGCCTTGGAGCAGTAGCTCATATTACAGGGAGGGCTTTTGTTTTGAAACACCCGCAGGACGAAGGGTTTTATTTTGAAAATACTCTTCTAAATGTAACATTTCCTGCACAGATCTTTCACAATAAAAGCCTTCCAGCAGGGAAGTAGAAAACATCATTAGATCACATGCTGCACTGCAATGTTACACAGCAGGGGGGAGGAAGAGGAGGAGGGGGAGGAAGAGTAGGAGGAAGAAAGAAGAGAAGGAGGAAGAGGAGGGGCAGGAGGAGGAGAAAGAGAGAAGAGGAGGAAGAGGAGGAGGAAGAGGAGGGGGAGGAGGAGGAGGAAGAGGAGGGGGAGGAAGAGGAGGAAGAGGAGGAAGAGGAGGGGGAGGAGGAGGAGGAAGAGGGAGGAGGAAAAAGAGGAGGAAGAGGAGGAGGATGAAGGTGAGGACGAGGGTGAAGGTGAGGAAGAGGAGGATGATGAAGGTGAGGAAGAGGATGAAGGTGAGGAAGAGGAAGAGGATGAAGGTGAGGAAGAGGACGAAGGTGAGGAGGATGAAGGTGAGGAAGAGGAGGATGAAGGTGAGGAAGAGGATGAAGGTGAGGAAGAGGATGAAGGTGAGGAAGAGGACGAAGGTGAGGAGGATGAAGGTGAGGAGGATGAAGGTGAGGAAGAGGATGAAGGTGAGCAGCAGACAGTCAGACGTCAATGTCAAGCGTTTCTCTCCTTAGAGTCAGGGGGGGGGGGTCATGCATGCCCCGCCCCCTCAGTGTGTTAGCGAGGGGGGGGGGGGGGCGAGGCGTTCAGGCGTCGCCGTGTTAAAGCCACACGTGTTTGTTTATTATTATTGTTGTTGTTGTTTTATAGAGGTGCTGGGGAGGCGCTGCAGAGGAGGACCTTTAAAGATGGCCGACATCAACATGCTGCATTAGTCTGAAAAACTACAACCATGCACAACAAACTACATCAGACACCACAGAAGAAGAAACACACACAGATTCATTTCCCATGATACCTTGAGACCCCGAATGATTCAGATGGGATTTTATTTTGAAACATCTATAGGAGGAAGTGAGTTTTATTGTGAAAATACTCTTTTAACTACGATGATGTAACTAACATTTCCTGCACAGGTGTTTCAAAATAAAAGCCTCCCAGCGGGTCCTTTAATCCCTCCTTTAATCCCTACCATTCCGACAAGGTTTTATTTTGAAACATCTACAGGAAGTAGTGAGTTTTATTGTGAAAATATTATTTTATTCACTTACATTTCTTCATTTGTTTTTTCCGATTTTTTTTCACGGTTTTGCTACTTCCAAGATGTTTCAAAATAAAAGCCTTCCAGCTGTGGCAATATCCCTCAAATTCTGACAGGACTTTATTTTGAAAGTGAGTTTTATTGTAAAAAAACTCAGAAGCCTGACACAAGGGGTGTTTCTCAATGTCGAGGAAGGATCCTTTAGAGCCACTATTTCAAGGATGCTACGTCATCGAGTCCCGCCGAATGTCCAGGATCCTTGGAATTCTACCGAGGACTGAATCCTTCGTTGCGGGAAATTTCAAGGATGCACCAGTGTATCCTCCGCGTTCTTAAAATCCCCACAATGCTTTGCGCACGGACCAATTTACAAAATCTGTGGCGGAAAATGTAAGGCGGGGCCTCTCATCTGACGCACACCTGCACACTCGCTAGCCTGTTCCACTCTTTGTTCTCCCAATGCCAGGAAGGATTCTTGCCTCGCCTCTGAAGGACCTGACTCGGAAGGACATGTCCTACCAAGGAAGCATCCTCGACATTGAGCAACACCCAGGGATGTTAGCCTCTGCAGACCATTTACATGCAATAACACCTACAGAACTCACTACAGAGAGCATAGATCAATAGATACTTTATTAATCCCAAATTGGGGAAAACAGGAAGTGGCGTCTCCTCTTCAAGGTATCATGGGAGTGTAAATAATTGGGTGGGGGTCAGAGGAAAACTCACCCCTCGATCTCGAGACTTAGCGTTGAACTTCACCGTCTTTAATCTCGCTCGCTCCTTCTTCTCCACCCTGAGGACGGACAGTGTGAGTGAGTGAGAAAGTGTGTGTGTGAGAGTGTGAGTGTGAGTGTGTGTATATCTGTGTGTGAGTGTGAGTGTGAGTGTGTGAGTGTGAGTGTGTGAGTGTGAGTGTGTGAGTGTGAGTGTGAGTGTAAGTGTGTGAGTGTGAGTGTGTGAGTGTGAGTGTGAGTGTGAGTGTGTGAGTGTGTGTGTGTGAGTGTGAGAGTGTGAGTGTGTGTGTGTATATCTGTGTGTGAGTGTGAGTGTGAGTGTGTGTGTGTGTGCGTGCGTGCGTGCATGTGTGTGTGTGCATGTGTGTGTGTGCATGTGTGTGTGTGCATGTGTGTGTGCGAGTGAGTGAGTGAGTGAGTGAGTGAGTGAGTGAGTGAGTGAGTGAGTGAGTGTGTACCTCCTCTTGCTGGGTATCACCCCTGTCTCCTCCGCCGCCCCCCTCAGATGTCTCGCCTGCCACCACTCGTCGTCCGAGGCGTTCAGAACGTGCAGAATCTCTCCGAACCGGAAGTCCAGACCCTGGCTGGGCAGCCCCGAATCCCGAGACTTATCGTAGTCGAACAGCGCTCTGAAGAGAGAGACCCTCGTTAGAGTTCATCACTCAAACACCAGATATAAACACGGGGGGGCCGTCTCCTCTTATATCGTTGAATAGAGACTTTGTTCACATTCACACCTATAGTTCGCTTCTCTGGCCACAGTTTGTTACATTTCATTTTAAAGAAGGTTCGGTTTGCGTTTACACGGGAAACCTCAAACGGACTATAAACTTTAAACACAAGTCATGTGCTCGGAAATACTGTTCAACCATTGGTCAGACATTAAGGGGGTAAAAACGCAAATCCCGGCAATTTCTATCGTAGCTTTGGAGCATCGGCAGGTTATTCTCATGCTGCTGTTAATCTGGAGATCAACAGACACTAGCGGCCCGCGCATATGATTATATAATCAGACAACGTGCGTTAAAAAACATTATAACACATAATGAGACGTTCTGGAGTCAGGAGGGCGTTTCACCGACGACCGGTGGCTCTGACTTTTATGAATAGTTGGTGGAGCATCTTTACTTTACACGACTCTGTTCAACACTTCATTCTGCTTCACTCTTTAGCTAAAGATTTTGAAGACATCCGCGTTCTTGTGACTCGTAAATACTACGCTTCCTGTGTTTTGGTGCAGACTGCGTTCACACCAGCGATGAACCGCTCCAGAGTTCACTAGCAAGCGATCCGAGACCACCTCTTTTAGGTTGTTTAGTTCACTTCAGAGGTCTCCAACCCAAATGAACCGCACCAAGCGGGTAAACGCAGCAGGGTTTGATTCAATCGACTAAACAGGGCTGGTGTGAACGCGACCTTAAACTAAGTTCTTAAAACATCTTTAAGGTGGAAGTTTTAGATTAGAGATATGATCTGTTATGAATCAAATCAAAAAGCTTGTATTGTCATTGTACAGAATACAACGAGATTTATAGTCACTGCTCCAACGAGTGCTTTGAAAACAGATATATTAAAACACAGATTAAAAGGTCTGACAGTTACGACCTGTTTGTGAATCTGGAGGTGCGGGCTTTCAATGAACGGTAGCGCCGGCCCGAGGGCAGCAGGTCGAACAGATGACGGGCTGGGTGGGATGAGTCCTTCAGGATGGAACTGGTCCTCCTGAGGCAGCGAGAGCTGGTGATGTCTTCCAGGGAGGGCAGCCAATAATCCTCTGGCCGTGTTAATGACCCTCTGCAGAGCCTTCCTGTCGGCAGCCGAGCACCCTGCATACCGAGCAGAGACGCAGTGAGGACGCTCTCAACTGTAGAGCGATAGAAGGTCACCAGCACCTTCTGGTTCAGATGGTTCTTCCTGAGCAGTCTCAGAAAGTACAGTCGCTGCTGGGCCTTCTTTATCACTGCCGTGGTGTTTGTGGACCAGGTGAGCTCCTGGGAGATGTGGACTCCCAGGAATTTAAATGAAGGCACCCTCTCTACGCAGTAGGGGGGCGTGGTCTATGCTGGTTCCCCTGAAATCGCTAATAATTGATCTGTCACCAGTCAAAGTACTGCATTTAGGAACAGAGTGAAGTGCTGGTAGTTAAAGCACCAGAAAGTAAAGCAGTGGCGGACTGCCCATCGGGACGTTCGGAACGAATCCCGATGGGCCGGTGCTGAAGTAAAGTATTAGTCGGTCAAGCACTGGTAGTTAAAGGTCTTATCGTAGTCGAACAGCGCTCTGAAGAGAAAGACCCTCGTTAAATCACTCAAACACAGACATGCGGGGGGGGCCGGCTCCTCTTATATAGCCGTTGAGGTCCTCACCTGACGTACAGCGACCTCTTCTGATTGGTCCTCAGAGATCCAGACCCTGAACTGATGCTGCTGTTCATCATCTGCTCCCTCAGGTCGTGGATCTTAGCCTCAAACCTGCTGTACTCTGAGGAGGAGGAGGAGGAGGAGGAGGAGGAGGAGGAGGAGTACATCTTGATTCCTGCAGACCGGTTTAACCCCAGAATAATAAATGTTAAACATGAACATGTCGTCTCTCACCCTCCGGCCTGTAGGTGGCGATGATGGTCACCGTCTGCCCGGCGTTCTTCAGGGCGGCGGCCGCTTGCTCATGGGTCGCATTCCTGAGATCCACTCCGTTCACCTGGAGACACACAGACCATAATATCAGAGCATAGATGTGACACTTCACAGGTGTAAGGAATAAATCAATATATATATATATATATAAACACACTACGTCCAACTCTCACTTATTGACATTGTATGATCACTCGCGGGAGAAGAGCCAAAGCCACGTCATCGAGGACTGTGAAGGAAGACCCGCCCCCGCTGCGTGAGTGAGTGAGTGAGTGAGTGAGAGTGTGAGTGTGTGTGTGTGTGTGTGTGTGTGTGACCCGCCCCCGCCGCGTGAGTGAGTGAGTGAGTGAGTGAGTGAGTGAGTGAGTGAGTGAGTGAGTGTGTGTGTGTGTGTGTGTGTGTGTGTGTGTACACGTACAGACACCAGTCTATCTCCTTTCCTCAGCTCTCCACAGAGGTCAGCTGGTCCTCCAGCGAGGATGAAGGAGATGAAGATGCCCTCTCCGTCCTCCCCCCCCACGATGTTGAAGCCCAGCCCCGTCGCTCCTCTGTGAAGGACCACCTTCCTGGGCTCCCTGTTGGAGGAGACACATGTCAATCATCTGACCTCACAGCTGTCAATCACAGTGGCCTGGCCTGGCCAATTCTCCCTCAATAATATAATACATTAACCGTGCTTCACCTGAACCTCATCATGACACTAGAGAGGACGGCAGGACTGTAACTTCCCGTGTTCAGTGAACGCAACAGAGGCAAGACCAACCAGAGAGTTGCATGGAAATACAGTACAAGTAGGGGTGTAACGGTATCCGTATTCGTCCCGTACCGTCACGGCACGGCACACGACGAATACGCCTTTTTTTTGCGAGTGGGAAAAAAGTCTGTCATTCAGGGCAGTATGCATGCACTACACTATTTATAATCCAGGGGGCAGTATGCACTACACTATTTATAATCCAGGGGGCAGTATGCACTACACTATTTATAATCCAGGGGGCAGTATGCACTACACTATTTATAATCCAGGGGGCAGTATGCACTACACTATTTATAATCCAGGGGGCAGTATGCACTACACTATTTATAATCCAGGGGGCAGTATGCACTACACTATTTATAATCCAGGGGGCAGTATGCACTACACTATTTATAATCCAGGGGGCAGTATTGCGCCTAAAAGCTGTTTGCGAGCCGCCCTTAAACAACAAATGAAGAACAAGAAGAAACACAACAAAACAAACAAAATACAAGAAGAAGAAAAGTTAGTATGGTGATTTCAGATAACACACAGGAGCTAGAACCCACCTGCTTCTTTTAAACCAGCTGTGGGAACACTTCGGGTTCCCTGTGGACTACAATAACGATGGAGTGCGAGTGGTGGATCGGACGAGGACGGTGTGTCGGCGTTGTTAGACAGCGGTGCGGTATTCTAATGTAACACACGCCAAACATGCTAAATCATATCAGAAGGCATCACCCAGATGTGCCAATCACCGGAGCCCGGCGAAATACAGCAGCAGTTCAGCAGCTGATCCCCGCTGTTTCTAAGAAGCCAATAGACATGAGAGCCAAGAGACCAAAAATAAATAACGGAAGCTATTGGTATATATATTTCAACGGCTCTGCGCTCTTGAAACAATTTCTTATTATTTATGATGTAATATTTTCAAGACATTCTTTTTAGTTTTAATTAGAGCTTATTGAGCCTTTTTGTTTGACATCAGCCATTATAGATAACCTGGCCATCTGAGTGTGTGTGGTGCTGCTGGTGGTTTGTTTTTAACCGTTTAATACAGTTAATTACTCAAAATGTCAGAGTTCCTTATTTTTAAACTGAAACTTGCACTACTGTTTAAAATAAATAACAACGAACCTGGAATTATGCATTTGGGACTTTCTATTTGCTTTTTCTTTTGTACCAAACCGAGGTACGAACCGAACCGTGAGCCGTTACACCCCTAAGTACAAGTACTTCTGGGTCTCTGTGTTTCATTCAAGCTCGGCTCTGTGCGTGTGTGTGGCAATAGCGCATTTAGTGTGATTGAGCGAGAGAGAAAGAGAGAGAGATAGAGAGAGAGAGAGAGAGAGAGAGAGAGAGAGAGAGAGAGAGAGCGAGCGTGCACCGGTGCCAGCAGGGACCGTGTTGTTAGCATCTGGTTAGCTAGCTGCACTAACGGACATAAGGAGCTGTTTGTTCCACAACAAGATGGAGGACAGTCCTCTCCTGTCAGACTGAGAGTCCTCTCCTGTCAGACTGAGAGTCCTCTCCTGTCAGACTGAGAGTCCTCTCCTGTCAATCTGAGAGTCCTCTCCTCTCAGACTGAGAGTCCTCTCCTGTCAATCTGAGAGTCCTCTCCTGTCAATCTGAGAGTCCTCTCCTGACAGACTGAGAGTCCTCTCCTGACAGACTGAGAGTCCTCTCCTGACAGACTGAGAGTCCTCTCCTCTCAGACTGAGAGTCCTC
>NC_136907.1:80837848-80912848 GCF_949606895.1 Notothenia rossii | reverse complement strand
GTCACGTCCCGCACGTCCGCCTCGTTCACCCGCAGGATCACATCGTTCACCCTGAGACAAGCAGCCAGTTAGGAGAGAGTACTCATTCAGGAGACAAGACTAACTCATTCAGGAGACAAGACTAACTCATTCAGGAGACAAGACTAACTCATTCAGGAGACTAACTCATTCAGGAGACAAGACTAACTCATTCAGGAGACAAGACTAACTCATTCAGGAGACTAGACTAACTCATTCAGGAGACAAGACTAACTCATTCAGGAGACAAGACTAACTCATTTAGGAGATAAGACTAACTCATTCAGGAGACTAACTCATTCAGGAGACAAGACTAACTCATTCAGGAGACAAGACTAACTCATTCAGGAGACTAACTCATTCAGGAGACAAGACTAACTCATTCAGGAGACAAGACTAACTCATTCAGGAGACTAGACTAACTCATTCAGGAGACAAGACTAACTCATTCAGGAGACAAGACTAACTCATTTAGGAGATAAGACTAACTCATTCAGGAGATAAGACTAACTCATTCAGGAGACAAGACTAACTCATTCAGGAGACAAGACTAACTCATTCAGGAGACAAGACTAACTCATTCAGGAGACTAACTCATTCAGGAGACAAGACTAACTCATTCAGGAGACAAGACTAACTCATTCAGGAGACTAGACTAACTCATTCAGGAGACAAGACTAACTCATTCAGGAGACAAGACTAACTCATTCAGGAGACAAGACTAACTCATTCAGGAGATAAGACTAACTCATTCAGGAGACAAGACTAACTCATTCAGGAGATAAGACTAACTCATTCAGGAGACAAGACTAACACATTCAGGAGACAAGACTAACTCATTCAGGAGACAAGACTAACTCATTCAGGAGACAAGACTAATACCTTCAGGAGACAAGACTAACTCATTCAGGAGACAAGACTAATACCTTCAGGAGACAAGACTAACTCATTCAGGAGACAAGACTAACTCATTCAGGAGACAAGACTAACTCATTCAGGAGACAAGACTAATACCTTCAGGAGACAAGACTAACTCATTCAGGAGACAAGACCAACTCATTCAGGAGACAAGACTAACTCATTCAGGAGACAAGACTAACTCATTCAGGAGACAAGACTAACTCATTCAGGAGATAAGACTAACTCATTCAGGAGACAAGACTAACTCATTCAGGAGACAAGACTAACTCATTCAGGAGACAAGACTAACTCCTTCAGGAGACTAGACTAACTCATTCAGGAGACAAGACTAACTCATTCAGGAGACAAGACTAACTCATTCAGGAGATAAGACTAACTCATTCAGGAGACAAGACTAACTCATTCAGGAGATAAGACTAACTCATTCAGGAGACAAGACTAACACATTCAGGAGACAAGACTAACTCATTCAGGAGACAAGACTAATACCTTCAGGAGACAAGACTAACTCATTCAGGAGACAAGACCAACTCATTCAGGAGACAAGACTAACTCATTCAGGAGACAAGACTAACTCATTCAGGAGACAAGACTAACTCATTCAGGAGACAAGACCAACTCATTCAGGAGACAAGACTAACTCATTCAGGAGACAAGACCAACTCATTCAGGAGACAAGACTAACTCATTCAGGAGACAAGACTAACTCATTCAGGAGACAAGACTAACTCATTCAGGAGACAAGACTAACTCATTCAGGAGACTAGACTAACTCATTCAGGAGACAAGACTAACTCATTCAGGAGATAAGACTAACTCATTCAGGAGACAAGACTAACTCATTCAGGAGACAAGACTAACTCATTCAGGAGACTAACTCATTCAGGAGACAAGACTAACTCATTCAGGAGACTAACTCATTCAGGAGACAAGACTAACTCATTCAGGAGACTAACTCATTCAGGAGATAAGACTAACTCATTCAGGAGACTAGACTAACTCATTTAGGAGACAAGACTAACTCATTCAGGAGACTAGACTAACTCATTCAGGAGACAAGACTAACTCATTCAGGAGACTAACTCATTCAGGAGATAAGACTAACTCATTCAGGAGACAAGACTAACTCATTCAGGAGACTAACTCATTCAGGAGATAAGACTAACTCATTCAGGAGACTAGACTAACTCATTTAGGAGACAAGACTAACTCATTCAGGAGACTAGACTAACTCATTCAGGAGACAAGACTAACTCATTCAGGAGACTAACTCATTCAGGAGATAAGACTAACTCATTCAGGAGACAAGACTAACTCATTCAGGAGACTAACTCATTCAGGAGATAAGACTAACTCATTCAGGAGACTAGACTAACTCATTTAGGAGACAAGACTAACTCATTCAGGAGACTAGACTAACTCATTCAGGAGACAAGACTAACTCATTCAGGAGACTAACTCATTCAGGAGATAAGACTAACTCATTCAGGAGACAAGACTAACTCATTCAGGAGACAAGACTAACTCATTCAGGAGACAAGACTAACTCATTCAGGAGATAAGACTAACTCATTCAGGAGACTAACTCATTCAGGAGACAAGACTAACTCATTCAGGAGACTAACTCATTCAGGAGATAAGACTAACTCATTCAGGAGACAAGACTAACTCATTCAGGAGACTAGACTAACTCATTTAGGAGACAAGACTAACTTCAGGAGACTAGACTAACTCATTCAGGAGACAAGACTAACTCATTTAGGAGACAAGACTAACTCATTCAGGAGACTAGACTAACTCATTTAGGAGACAAGACTAACTCATTCAGGAGATAAGACTAACTCATTCAGGAGACAAGACTAACTCATTCAGGAGACAAGACTAACTCATTCAGGAGACTAGACTAACTCATTCAGGAGACAAGACTAACTCATTCAGGGGACAAGACTAACTCATTCAGGAGACTAGACTAACTCATTCAGGAGATAAGACTAACTCTTCAGGAGACAAGACTAACTCATTCAGGAGACAAGACTAACTCATTCAGGAGACAAGACTAACTCATTCAGGAGACTAACTCATTCAGGAGACAAGACTAACTCATTCAGGAGACAAGACTAACTCATTCAGGCGACAAGACTAACTCATTCAGGAGACAAGACTAACTCATTCAGGAGACAAGACTAACTCATTCAGGAGACAAGACTAACTTATTCAGGAGATAAGACTAATACCTTCAGGAGACAAGACCAACTCATTCAGGAGACAAGACTAACTCATTCAGGAGACAAGACTAACTCATTCAGGAGACAAGACTAACTCATTCAGGAGACAAGACTAACTCATTCAGGAGATAAGACTAACTCATTCAGGAGACAAGACTAACTCATTCAGGAGACTAGACTAACTCATTCAGGAGACAAGACTAACTCATTCAGGAGACAAGACTAACTTCAGGAGACTAGACTAACTCATTCAGGAGACAAGACTAACTCATTCAGGAGACTAGACTAACTCATTCAGGAGACTAGACTAACTCATTCAGGAGACAAGACTAACTTCAGGAGACTAGACTAACTCATTCAGGAGACAAGACTAACTCATTCAGGAGACTAGACTAACTCATTCAGGAGACAAGACTAACTCATTCAGGAGACAAGACTAACTTCAGGAGACTAGACTAACTCATTCAGGAGACAAGACTAACTTCAGGAGACAAGACTAACTCATTCAGGAGACTAACTCATTCAGGAGACAAGAC
This sequence comes from Notothenia rossii, assembly GCF_949606895.1. NCBI lineage: Eukaryota > Metazoa > Chordata > Actinopteri > Perciformes > Nototheniidae > Notothenia > Notothenia rossii. The sequence goes on along the minus strand of NC_136907.1, from coordinate 80,909,148 downwards.
TAACTTCAGGAGACTAGACTAACTTCAGGAGACTAGACTAACTCATTCAGGAGACAAGACTAACTCATTCAGGAGACAAGACTAACTCATTCAGGACACTAGACTAACTCATTCAGGAGACAGGACTAACTCATTCAGGAGACAAGACTAACTCATTCAGGAGACAAGACTAACTCATTCAGGAGACAAGACTAACTCATTCAGGAGACAAGACTAACTCATTCAGGAGACAAGACTAACTCATTCAGGACACTAGACTAACTCATTCAGGAGACAGGACTAACTCATTCAGGAGACAAGACTAACTCATTCAGGAGACAAGACTAACTCATTCAGGAGACAAGACTAACTCATTCAGGAGACAAGACTAACTCATTCAGGTGATAAGACTAACTCATTCAGGAGACAAGACTAACTCATTCAGGAGACAAGACTAACTCATTCAGATAAGAACTGGAATATCTTTTTGATAAAAGTGGTACATTTAGGAGACAGAGGGACAGAGGTCAGGTTCCTCTGATGGAGGAAACCTGAGGCTGCTCCTCTTCATCACCTGGCTCAGGTGTCTGCATTATGAATGAAGCAGTGAAAGACAGCAGGACACTGCAGGGGATTCTGGGTAATGGACACCAACTAGGTGTACTACGAAAAGCACCTCGAGTAAAATAAATGCTTTGTCTACAGTAACTTTTTTAACAGCATTTTTAAAACCCTCTGTGGACAGGCCTGACTCTTCACACATGACATCAGGTGTGTGTGTGGGTGTGAGTGTGAGTGTGAGTGTGAGTGTGTGTTTGTGTGTGTGTGTGTGTGTCTCACCTGAGCCTCCCGTCCTGTGCGGCCGCCCCCCCGGGGATCACCTTGGTGATGAAGATGCTCGGGTCCTCTCCGATGTGAGGGTTATCGACGCCGCCGGCGATACTGAAGCCCAGACCTGAGTTCCCCTGAGAGGAAACAGAAAGGAAGCAGAGAGGAAGCAGAGAGGAGACAGAGAGGAAGCAGAGAGGAAACAGAGAGGAAGCAGAGAGGAAGCAGACAGGAAACAGATAGGACGCAGAGAGGAGACAGAGAGGAAGCAGAGAGGAAACAGAGAGGAAGCAGAGAGGAAGCAGAGAGGACGCAGAGAGGAAGCAGAGAGGAAACAGATAGGAAACAGAGAGGAAGCAGAGAGGAAACAGAGAGGACGCAGAGAGGAAGCAGAGGAGACAGAGAGGAAACAGGGAGGAAGCAGAGAGGAAGCAGAGAGCAAGGAGAAAAGACAGAGAGGAAGCAGACAGGAAGCAGAGAGGAAACAGAGAGGAAGCAGAGAGGAAGCAGAGAGGAAGCAGACAGGAAACAGAGAGGACGCAGAGAGGAAACAGAGAGGAAGCAGACAGGAAGCAGAGAGGAAACAGAGAGGAAGCAGAGAGGAAGCAGATAGGAAACAGAGAGGATGCAGAGAGGAAACAAAGAGGAGGCAGACAGGAAGCAGAGAGGAAACATAGAGGAAGCAGAGAGGAGACAGAGAGGAATCAGAGAGGAAGCAGAGGAGACAGAGAGGAAACAGGGAGGAAGCAGAGAGGAAGCAGAGAGGAGACAGAGAGGAAGCAGAGAGGAAGCAGAGAGGAAGCAGAGAGGAGACAGAGAGGAAGCAGAGAGGAAGCAGAGAGGAAGCAGAGAGGAGACAGAGAGGAAGCAGAGAGGAAGCAGAGAGGAAGCAGAGAGGAGACAGAGAGGAAGCAGAGAGGAAGCAGAGAGGAGACAGAGAGGAAGCAGAGAGGAGACAGAGAGGAAGCAGAGAGGAAGCAGACAGGAAGCAGAGAGGAAACATCAGATCTTAAAACAGCAAACTCTAAATGTACTGATATATTTGTGGACCAGATGTATTCTTTAAAGCAAGGCATATTAAATTTCATCTTCAAGTACAAATGTGAAAGAAAATCTGATTTAATTCCTCTCCAGTTCTAAAATCCGGTTTAAGAAACGTTGGAGCCGGAGGCCTGAAGAAGAGACTCAGCTGGCCGAGGAGACTCTTATTCACGCTGCTCGGGTAATAACATACACTCCAAGAAACACAGCTGTATACGGACAAGAAGAAATACACGTATATGCTGCGCCCTCTTACTCTCTGCGTGCGCCCTCAAACCAAAATGCAGATTTTCCCCGTAGAATGTTAAAGTGATGCCAGAAAACAATATTTCTGTTCCTCAAAAACGGTATATGTAAAGATTTCCCCTCAGGCCGGGGGTTAACACACATCTGAATGATAAATAAATGATATGCAGACACACACACGTATTGTTTAATTGCCGATGCTTTATGAGGAAAATGTAATTCAGGGTTCAAAAGGATCTCTTAGACTAAAGAGGTCCTACATTTACAAGCAGCAACTCACTATTCAATACTATATCAAACAAGTAAATTAAAAATGAATACAAATCAAACAATTAAAGGAAAATAATTCAGACTTTCTGAAGAAAAACAAAACAAATTTAAGAGAAAAACCATCTGCATATTTTCTATATTTAGGACTTTAATCTCAGAGAATATCTGCGTTGTTTTTATGTGAATGTGTTCCTTAGTCTCGGACACTGGGTTTTTTCTGGCAAAGTATGATTTTTTTAATCTCATAGAAAATCTGATGTTTTCTCTTGTAAATATAATTTGAATCATTTGGCGCTTTCACATCAAGTACTTTTCCCAGGAACTTTTATTTCCTGGAACTATCTAGTAAATTGCGTTCACACATAAGTTCCTGAGGGAAGATTACGCAAATGAAGCCGCTGACGTCACTTCTTCTTCTTCTTCGGGTTTACTGGCAGGCTGCAAACCATGGATGTATATTAAGAACTTAAGAGCCCCGCCTCCTGTCATTAAGCCCCACCCCCCGAGCTCCCACTCTCGGCTAAGTAGAATTAATGGAGACAGAAAATAAATCTAGATTCGGCTTTTAGTGACCGAATGATTGTAATAAGGGCTATAACATAGTTCATAGAGGGTAGTTTATTTAGTTATTTAGTTTAAAAAAAGTTATCTGCTGATTTACAGACGTCTCTTTCCCCACGTTAATCTATGGGTTAAAGGGTTTCTGGGCCGGGTGACGTCAAGGACTGATACGGAAGTTGTAGTACCGCCGTTTGGACACAACAAATATTTTTATCAGAGTCCGGCGCACTTCCTGGGGGCAGGCCGCAAACCACTTCACGGCGTATACTGCCACCCCAAGTCCCCGGCCGGAAGTCCCCGGAGTTCGGGACTGGCTTCAGTAGAAGCTGCAGGGACTCCCAGCAGCTTCGACTGAAGCCTTCCGAGTAAATCGCCAGAACACCTCCTCATCTCCACCGCTCCAATGTAGGCCTGTCACGATAATTAATTGTGTTGGACGATAAATTGTTCTGGAAATTATTGCGATAAACGATAATATTGTCGGCACCGTTTTAAGACCATTTTAGACATAATGATAATATATAATAATAATTCAAGTACATCCTTTCAAACATAACTTTTTATTGAACATTCAACATTGCAAATGAAATGTGAAATAATATTAATCTATATAAATTATATATAATAAATAAAACCAATTAATTAAATTATAATAAATTAATTAAATCACACACAACCAAAACCATCAATTAAATAGAGTCAGGCTGGAAAACAGAGCTCTCTCTCTATATATATATATAAATAAATAAATAAATAAATATGAGCACACATTATCTCACAAGCAAAAAAAACCTCCTTAAAACAGCAGTCAAGTGTACAGTCCACTGTCAAAGGCCCAGATGCCTCAACAGGCCATATCCAAATCTGTTTTTCTAAGTTTTCGAGCAAGGAACACCAACATGTTTTGCATTGTCGGGCGGGGGCTCTCCATCTCCAGCTGCCGTGTTTGCCTCCCAGCTGGGGGAACGGAATGGGGTGGTTGTGTTTTAGGTGTAGTTTAAAATGCGTGGTATTCCCTGCTTTTGTCGCTACCTTTTTTAAACCAATGCGACACACCGCCCGGCTCATTCAAGTCCGTAAGTTCGCCTCGTTGATTTGGTTTGAATTCAAAATACTGCCACACCGGAGAATCGAGATGTGTAGTTAGGTTTTGTAACCAATTCCATTTCACTTTAAATTCCCCGCGAGTAAGTCACACGTTGTCTCCCGCTTGTCGCTATATTATTAATTTGGCTGCTACGCTGCTGCACGTGCACGCGGAGTGTCCTGACGTGGCTGTGTGTCAGCCCCGCCCCTCACAGCGCGCCTGGCAGCCACAGCGCTCCAGGCTAAAATGCTGCTCACATCTTTATGTAAACGGCAATTTATCGAGCTCAGAAAAGTTATCGAGTCCATTTTTATTTATCGTAAGATAAGTCAATTTATCGATTATCGCGACAGGCCTACTCCAATGTTTTCTTTTGGGTTGCCATAAGTTAGTCTCTCTCCGTTGGTGCGCTGGGCTAATGCTAATGCGAGCAAATAAAATGGCGGCCTCACCAAAACTTTTCCGAGTTTTACGGGGCGTGGTTTGCAATTCGCCAAGCGAATCAGAAATTGGAACCTTTTCCTCCCCATGAAAGTACCTGCTCTCTAGCAGGGACTATCTGGGGGTGAAAAGGTTCCCATGAACTAAGTTCTAGTTCCAGATCTTTTTGGTGTGAACGCAAAATCCCAGGAACTATCGGAACTATTCCTGGGAAAAGTACTGCGGTGTGAAAGCGCCTCTAGTTATTTGGGGTTCATTATGGATTTATTTGTATGACTTTCTTGAATAGCGTTTGCAGATTTCTGACACATTTGAATATTTAAAATGAAGTTTGGAGGTTTGAAACAGGAGTTCAACTGAAGCTAAAACACAGCTGTGATTCAAAAAAACATAAATCTCACCCTCTCCAGCGTGATCTCCTCGTACTCATAGTCAGCCTCCGTCCCGTTCACCTGCACACATTAACAAAACACTGATTACCACATTATTTGTATTTATACATTATCTACAGATGCACCATCACTAGACTGCATATTTAAAAATGAAAGACAGACAGCAATGAATAAAACAACATGTCCTTTGCAGGTGAACTCACATATGGAGGCGTGTCCAGGCTTTCTGTGTTGACCACCACAGGGGGAGGGTTGGCCTGAAGAGAGGAAACATCAGGGAGTCAGAGCAAACATCTCACACACACACACACACAGAAGCTGCAGCCGCACTACAACAGAGGATAAACCGGGGGTTTGAGATTACAGCGACACGTACACATTTCACACTGCACAGGATGCACTGCGTTAGCATGAAGCCTAAATCCAGACACTCGAGGACGACCTTCTTCTTCTTCTTCTTCTTCCTCCTCTTCTGGTTTTAATAATATAATCTGCGCCTCGCTTCATTCATGCTCTCTGCGTCGCTCGCTTTCTGCCCGGGAGGAGCCAGATGGGCTTTTAAAGTCATGTGGAGGGAGGAGGGGGAGTGTGGCGTTTCTCCCACTGCTCATATCTCTAATCTGATCACTTCATCACAGCTGGACGAGGAGCGACTACACACAGCTGCAGGATGGCCTGCTTCTGTGCTGGACCCTGAAGGCAGCATCTCCCTGGACCAATGGGATCCCTTCGTGTGATTTTGGATTATTGCAGAACATAATCTCAAACGTTTATGAAATGAACACGTTTTAGTTCAGCAGGAGAATCTCTCCACATATTAACACCACTTTATGATTTCTGAAGTAAGAAGCTAACGTTGGGCTAAAAAGGAACTACAGCACGGTCACATGACTTCACGTCACCACCGCTAAGCTAAAGGAGGCTAATGTTGGGCTATAAAGGAACTACAGCACGGTCACATGACTTCACGTCACCACCGCTAAGCTAAAGGTGGCTAATGTTGGGCTATAAAGGAACTACCGCACGGTCACATGACTTCACCTCACCACCGCTAAGCTAAAGGAGGCTAATGTTGGGCTATAAAGGAACTACAGCACGGTCACATGACTTCACGTCACCACTGCTAAGCTAAAGGTGGCTAATGTTGGGCTATAAAGGAACTACCGCACGGTCACATGACTTCACCTCACCACCGCTAAGCTAAAGGAGGCTAATGTTGGGCTATAAAGGAACTACAGCACGGTCACATGACTTCACCTCACCACCGCTAAGCTAAAGGAGGCTAATGTTGGGCTATAAAGGAACTACAGCACGGTCACATGACTTCACGTCACCACCGCTAAGCTAAAGGAGGCTAATGTTGGGCTATAAAGGAACTACAGCACGGTCACATGACTTCACCTCACCACCGCTAAGCTAAAGGAGGCTAATGTTGGGCTATAAAGGAACTACAGCACGGTCACATGACTTCACTACCGCCAAGCTAAAGGTGGCTAATGTTGGGCTATAAAGGAACTACAGCACGGTCACATGACTTCACGTCAGCACCGCTAAGCTAAAGGAGGCTAATGTTGGGCTATAAAGGAACTACAGCACGGTCACATGACTTCACGTCAGCACCGCTAAGCTAAAGGAGGCTAATGTTGGGCTATAAAGGAACTACAGCATGGTCACATGACTTCACGTCAGCACCGCTAAGCTAAAGGAGGCTAATGTTGGGCTATAAAGGAACTACAGCACGGTCACATGACTTCACGTCACCACCGCTAAGCTAAAGGAGGCTAATGTTGGGCTATAAAGGAACTACAGCACGGTCACATGACTTCACGTCACCACCGCTAAGCTAGAGGAGGCTAACGTTGGGCTATAAAGGAACTACAGCACGGTCACATGACTTCATGTTTAGCTAAAAACCTGAAGTCATGTGACCATGCTGTAGTTCCTTTATAGCCTAACGTTAGCTTTTTGATGTGTGGAGATTATCCTGCTGAACTAAAACGTGTACATTTCATTAGAGATTATTTTTTTCTGCAATAATCCCAAATCACACTGAGGAATCCCATTGGTCCAGGGAGATGCTGCCTTCAGGGACCAACACAGAAATACGACATCACAGCAGCTTTTTATAAACAGCACGACGAGCAGCAGCCAATAAACAAATGAAGAGATGGTGAAGGCATGGAAGTGGAGGTGGAGAGAAAGTGGAGGGGAATAAAAAGCAAATCAAAAGAAAAAGGAACCTGTGACGTCGGAGGGATGATGGAGTCGGCTGGAGAGACTGGGATCACTGGGATTATGGGAGAGGAGGGCGGGGGGGCGTCTGCCTGCTGAACAGGGTGAGGGTTGAAGATCAGAGGTTAGACAGGAGGAAGAGGAGGAGGAGGAGGAAGGTGACGGACAGGTGGTTGAATGGCTGCGAAATTCATTTAATTTGTACTATTATTCTTCCTTTGTAACGCGTCTGTTTATTTATATATATTTGTTATGATTATTATTATGTGGTCATTTATATTTATTTAATACATTTTTAAGTGGATTATTGTTTTTTCTATTTTATTGATTATTTTTAATCAATTATTTGTTCACTTTTAACATATTCACTTATTTTGCCCGATGTATGTTTATTTATATTTATTTGTATTACTATTCCACAATTAATATCTGTTTATTTTGTCTTATTCTTTTTTTCCTATTTATTATATTGTTATTTATTTATTTATTATTCATTCTAATTTCTCAACATTTATTATTCATTTTGTATTTTATATCCATTCATACTTTCCCATTTGTATCGTTTTATTGATCTATTATTATTCCACATGTATTAGATATCTTTATTCATTCTTATTTTTGCACCGTAGTGACAAATGTGGGAGGCGTGTGGCGCAGTGGGTTGTGCGTTGGTCAGGTTCAAACCCCACTGCAGTCAGCATGTCATTACTCAATACTCTGGGGATTGTCCACAGTATTGAGTATGTAAGTGACATGTCATGCAACGTCCGTCCGAGTGTCTCAGAGTCCTTTGTGATGCATTTCAATTATAGAATAAATTCACTAAAATAGAAAACATAGAAAAAGCAGCAAATCTCCAACAGTCAGAGGCTGGAAAACAGACTTTAGAGACATTTCTGCAGGAAGAAGTGACAAAAATAGCTATTTTCTAATTCAGTCTATTCATTATTGTAGTTGTAACTTGCTCCGCTTGTTCTCTGGTATCTTCAGATCCATGTGTTTTTTACCACGAGCCGAGTTACCAACACACGTCCACTGTCTCCAAAGTCAAGTACACGGCCGTTTGATCTGTTTTCCACCCCAGTTTGGTTGATAGAGAATGGACGGGCTGCGAGCTAGCTGCTAACGTTAGCCCAGCTGTTTGTCTGGTTTCTTCAGGTCCAGACGTCCCATGAGGAACTTCATCCCGTTCACATATAGGGTTAAGAGCACCAAGATGTAAAAAGTGACTTTATTACAGCTTGTGGAAGACAGGGATACGACCAATCACAGGAGAGCAGAGGAAACTATGAAGGTGCCGTTGTAGGTTTTAATACTAAGAGCCAATAAATTGTAGATTTCTAGCTTTATTTTTGGGATAATAGAAGTTTTGCCTGTTTCTGTGTGGTTTTATTCCCCTACAATGGCCTTCACACACTGCTGTCTGAAAGGCACCGCTACCTTGATTAAAATATCACACTTCTGTGAAACATCGTGGATAATTTGAAGACAAAACTCCAGTAAATATAAAAACATCTCCCGTCGATTCAGAGGCAGGAAGAGAGTTTACTGCACGGCCCTCTGGACGGTCGGAATGTGACAAAAGTCGTCCATCTGCTCCGAGAGGATTAAAGACCGCTGTTTGACCTGTGTGTGTGTGTGTGTGTGTGTGTGTGTGTGTGTGTGTGTGTGTGTGTGTGTGTGTGTGTGTGTGTGTGTGTGTGTGTGTGTGTTTGTGTTTGTGTTTGTGTTAAGTCCCCAGCCCCTGGGCACAGTGTCAGCAGGGGGCAGATGTCCTTTTTTTTTTGTGATTATTGAAAAGCAGCAGACATTTCAATCAGAGTTTTAACCCGACTCTCTTCCTGCTGTGCTGTATGTTGTACTATATATGTATTTATATACAAACGTGTATCTTCTTTATACTAATACACAACTTTGTATATTGTAATACATGCACATTCAAAGAATTATCCAGTGTATAAAGAAGAGGAACAACAACATTTTAAAAACAAATCACATGCTTTTGTTTTGAAATAATCCAAATAAAATACAAGTACTCAAAGATAATACTTCCTCGTAGTACGGTGTGGTGGCAGGAAGTGTTCATTATGGTCTGGATGGTTGAGCAGCAGCAGCAAAACCAGGAGCTAAAATCAGCTGCTAATCGACCTCATCGATCCTCAGCCCTACTTCTGCAGCCGCCGTCAGCCAATCACAACGCAGCTTCACTTCCACACACTGCTGCGAGAAATAAGTACTTCTACTTTTCTAAAGTACAAGATCTGAGTACTTCTACTTTTCTAAAGTACAAGATCTGATTACTTCTACTTTTCTAAAGTACAATATCTGATTACTTCTACTTTTACTCAAGTACAAGATCTGAGTACTTCTACTTTTACTCAAGTACAAGATCTGAGTACTTCTACTTTTACTCAAGTACAAGATCTGAGTATTTCTACTTTTACTCAAGTACAAGATCTGAGTACTTCTACTTTTACTCAAGTACAAGATCTGAGTACTTCTAGTTTTACTCAAGTACTAGATCTGAGTACTTCTACTTTTACTCAAGTACAAGATCTGAGTACTTCTACTTTTGTAAAGTACAAGATCTGAGTACTTCTACTTTTACTCAAGTACAAGATCTGAGTACTTCTACTTTTCTAAAGTACAAGATCTGAGTACTTCTACTTTTACTCAAGTACAAGATCTGAGTACTTCTACTTTTACTCAAGTACAAGATCTGAGTACTTCTACTTTTACTCAAGTACAAGATCTGAGTACTTCTACTTTTACTCAAGTACAAGACCTGAGTACTTCTACTTTTACTCAAGTACAAGACCTGAGTACTTCTACTTTTACTCAAGTACAAGACCTGAGTACTTCTACTTTTACTCAAGTACAAGGTTTCAGTACTTCTACTTTTACTCAAGTACAAGATCTGAGTACTTCTACTTTTACTCAAGAACAAGATCTGAGTACTTCTACTTTTACTCAAGTACAAGATCTGAGTAATTCTACTTTTACTCAAGAACAAGATCTGAGTACTTCTACTTTTACTCAAGAACAAGATCTGAGTACTTCTACTTTTACTCAAGTACAAGGTTTCAGTACTTCTACTTTTACTCAAGTACAAGATCTGAGTACTTCTACTTTTACTCAAGAACAAGATCTGAGTACTTCTACTTTTACTCAAGTACAAGATCTGAGTAATTCTACTTTTACTCAAGTACAAGATCTGAGTACTTCTACTTTTACTCAAGTACAAGATCTGAGTAATTCTACTTTTACTCAAGAACAAGATCTGAGTACTTCTACTTTTACTCAAGAACAAGATCTGAGTACTTCTACTTTTACTCAAGTACAAGATCTGAGTAATTCTACTTTTACTCAAGAACAAGATCTGAGTACTTCTACTTTTACTCAAGAACAAGATCTGAGTACTTCTACTTTTACTCAAGTACAAGATCTGAGTAATTCTACTTTTACTCAAGAACAAGATCTGAGTACTTCTACTTTTACTCAAGAACAAGATCTGAGTACTTCTACTTTTACTCAAGTACAAGATCTGAGTACTTCTACTTTTACTCAAGAACAAGATCTGAGTACTTCTACTTTTACTCAAGAACAAGATCTGAGTACTTCTACTTTTACTCAAGAACAAGATCTGAGTACTTCTACTTTTACTAAAGTACACGATCTGGTTACTTAATATTTTTTTCGTTATCTTCTGTAACAATATCTGGATCATTGAATCCAGAAATGATCATTATTAAACAGAACCAAGACTAGATTAAATGTACATATTAGTATGTAGTGCCATGATTTATGTTCAACAAGAAGTACTAAGAACTACAACAGTCCTACGAACTCAAGTGCTTCTTGGTCTCAACTTAGATTCAAAAATAGCGGAGTCAAAAAGTTTCTAATCGAAGAAGAGTCTCGATAACAACAGTCTTATGGCGTTTGTCACTAATGACTTTAGTTTTCATTCTGACAGATCACACACACACACACACACACACACACACACACACACACACACACACACACACACACACACACACACACACACACACACACACACACACACACACACACACACACACACACACACACACACACACACACACACACACACACACACACACACACACACACACACACACACACACACACACACACACACACACACACACACACACACACACACACACACACACACAGTGTAAAACTATCTCATCAAAGAGTTCGCTAAAATATCAATCAACCAGAAATGAGCAACCACTTGAATCAGCTGAGCCCGTTGTTTGTGTAACCCATCTGCACACAGAGCAACACACTGTCTTTAACAACAAGCCTCACAACTCCTGATTGGTGCCGACCCACTTCAACTCTGAGCAACAAGTGTTCATCCGTTTATTCCCGCCAGAGACAAAGGTCTCCTAACGTATAGAAATGCTCTGGATGCCACAACACCCGTTGCTGTGAAATACAAATGATATATATATATATATATATATATATGACGTTAATATGTGCAATATATACCTGGCTTCTGTATCTAAGAACTGTTCCAGGATGTGTATTTTTGTAATCTTTTTGAATGCATGCTTCTTAGTTAACACCAAGCTGTGTTTGGCTCTTTCTTGCTGTAACGAATGTAAATGTCCCCCTCTGTGGGACGAGTACAGGTCTTCTGATTCTCATGTATACCTTACTGAAGGCGAAGGGCACCCACGGGATCTCCTGCCTGACGGAGGCCTGGGTGCTTCCGACCACTTTGGCGGTGCTCTTGGTCGGGCATTTCCTGACGCTGTCTCGCAGGTTGAGGAATCGACTTCGCGCTCGGCAGGACGCCGGCACCGTGCAGGCGGTGAAGGTGGAGAGAGACGCCCGCTGACGGTGCAGCTCGATGGCGTGCTGCCTCTGGAGAGGGTGCAGGTGGGCGAGGGACTCATGGAGGTCAAAGCTCTGGAGAGGGTGAAGGTGGGCGAGGGATTCCTGGAAATCAACCTTCTGTGGAGGGCGATGGTAGGCGAGGGATTCCTGGAAATTAACCTTCTGTGGAGGGTGATGGTAGGCGAGGGATTCCTGGAAATTAACCTTCTGTGGAGGGTGATGGTAGGCGAGGGATTCCTGGAAATTAACCTTCTGTGGAGGGTGATTGTGGGCGAGGGATTCCTGGAAATCAACCTTCTGTGGAGGGTGATGGTAGGCGAGGGATTCCTGGAAATCAACCTTCTGTGGAGGGTGATGGTAGGCGAGGGATTCCTGGAAATCAACCTTCTGTGGAGGGTGATGGTAGGCGAGGGATTCCTGGAAATCAACCTTCTGTGGAGGGTGATGGTAGGCGAGGGATTCCTGGAAATCAACCTTCTGTGGAGGGTGATGGTAGGCGAGGGATTCCTGGAAATCAACCTTCTGTGGAGGGTGATGGTAGGCGAGGGATTCCTGGAAATCAACCTTCTGTGGAAGGTGATGGTGGGCGAGGGATTCCTTGAGATCGTCTCTCCGTTGAGGGTGAAAGTGGGCGAGGGATTCCTGGAAATCAACCTTCTGTAGAGGGTGATAGTAGGCGAGGGATTCCTTGAGATCGTCTCTCCGTTGAGGGTGAAAGTGGGCGAGGGATTCCTTATGATCGACCTTCTGTAGAGGGTGAAGGTAGGCGAGGGACTCATGGAGATCGTTCTTCTGTAGAGGGTGAAGGTAGGTGAGGGACTCCTGCGTCTTCTCACCGCCGTTCATAGCCGTGGAGGGGAAGTCGTGGTGGGGGAAAGCGTGGTCATGGTCAGATATTCCCGATGGATTGTGAATTATAAATGGTTCCTAGAGAGAGAGGTTTGTTGTTGGGTCTCCAAAAAACTCAGTCCTGTTGCACAGACACTCTGCCCGCTGCTCTTTCTCTCTGTGTGACACCCTCCCTCCCATCCTCCTGACAATTAATGGGCTTCAGTGAGCGAGGCACATGTCAGTCGCTGCATGAATAATCGATGTCACCCCCGGATTCAGACACAGCCACGAGCGAGTCAGCGTCAGCACGAGGACTCCTGGGCAGGCAGCTTTCATTCAGACATGCACATTGCACTTGGATTAGGACTACTGTTGATGTGTTTGTTGTTTTTACTGTTTTTACTGATAAGCGCTATAAAAATCCAATGTATTATGATTACTATTCAGCTGTTCTCTGCAGCAGCTTCCAGACTCTGTCCCAGAGTGGAACACCACTAAAAAGACACCAAGACAGCACGAGAAACTGAATGTGGGAGACAAGCAGGAAATCCTCAAGATAATATTTCTGCAACAGGTTTGCGAGAGTTCAAAATAGGTCTACAGTATTAGAACAAATCTGACATTACGACACAACATTTCTACATTGAACCTTAATGTTGTCACGTCAAATGCACCAATGTAGTCTAACTTAAGACCAACATGTATTTGTTAAAACCACATTAAGTGGGAAATTGACCTTTTTCCATGAAGAGAAAGAAGTAGGAGCTCAATTAGAAACTGTCGTTATTGAACTATAACATATCCTGCATAGCACTCGCTTTTGGTCAAACTTTATTAAAGTTAAATGATTGCATAAGACATGTTTTTTCTCCACTGGCCCCCGGTCATGTCCCGCATCACCTACAAACTCCTCTTCCTCCTCCTCCTCCTCCATGTCCTCTCCCCTCAGTCCCTCACAGATCTCCTCCACCCTTACATCCCGCCCCGCACCCTTCCATCCTCAGACTCCGGCCTGCTCTTCATTCCCCATTCACGCCTCCGCACTTTCGGGGACCGTGCCTTCAGTGTCGCTGCCCCCCCCCCTCGGGAACTCCCTCCCTGCTGTTCCCTCCCTAACGCCCCTCCTCTCAACATCTTCAAATCAACTCTGAAAACTCATCTGTTCAACAAAGCCTTCCAACAATAACTCACTCCTCCTCCCCCCCCCCTGCAATGTAACACTTCCATTCCCCCCCCCTGTCTTGTTATATGTCCATTGTTAAGGGACCTTGGGTTGATGAAAGGCGCTATATCAATTAAAGTTATTATTATCTAGTAAATCTGTTAAATACTGACTTCCGGTTGAGCTTAATAGAAATACACTAATTTGAGTACAAACAAAGGTAGACTTTTGGAGACAGTTGGAGGTATAGTGTTCCTGCCTTAAGGTGGAGTAGATTCAGAAAGGGAAAACAGTTTAGATCAACTAAAAAAAGCTCCAGGAAAACCCACGAACAAGAGCTGCACTGTTCAGTTCCACAGACGATATTTCTCCAACCAGCGAGCTCATCTGCATATACGGCCAATAACAATCAGCCCGCCGCCTCATGTCCCTGAACACATCGTCCCAATGGGAGATGAACCACGGCACATATATTCAATGTACTGCTGTAAATATCCATATGTGCATCGTTCTTCATGTATTCAACTGTCGATAGAGACGATAAAGTAGGTTAGTGTGACGGAGTTCAGCCCCGAAGGCTCCAATCTGAATCGAGCCGGAGCGTTAAATCTGGAAACTGACCCACATGATTCAGGAACTCAAACGCAGCATTTAGAGAGCCAATCAATACCATAATACAGGACATAACAGCATTATGTAAGGGATAATGTGCAGCATTAATGACGCCTCGCTGCAAGTTATCTGGCTTATTACACGGCCACACAAAAAATAAACCAACGACTCGACTCCCCATATTAACTAAAAGGGATTTTAGCGATTTAGAAATAATCGCAAACTGCTTCCGCTAAGAAACTGTCGGTTCAACTGTCTGTCTTATTCTGCCGTTCCCTTTAGTGTTTACTTCCTGTCTGTCTTCTTCCTCTGTTCCCTTTAGTGTTTACTTCCTGTATGTCTTCTTCTGCTGTTCCCTTTAGTGTTTACTTCCTGTCTGTCTTCTGCTGTTCCCTTTAGTGTTTACTTCCTGTCTGTCTCCTGCTGTTCCATTTAGTGTTTACTTCCTGTCTGTCTTCTTCTGCTGCTGCTGCTGCTGTTCCATTTAGTGTTTACTTCCTGTCTGTTTCTGCTGTTCCATTTAGTGTTTACTTCCTGTCTGTCTTCTACTATTCCCTTTAGTGTTTACTTCCTGTCTGTTTCTGTGGTTCCATTTAGTGTTTACTTCCTGTCTTATTCAGCTGTTCCCTTTAGTGTTTACTTTCTGTCTGTCTTCTCCTGCTGTTCGCTTTAGTGTTTACTTCCTGTCTATCTCCTGCTGTTCCCTTTAGTGTTTACTTCCTGTCTGTCTTCTCCTACTGTTCCCTTTAGTGTTTACTTCCTGTCTGTCTTCTCCTGCTGTTCCCTTTAGTGTTTACTTCCTGTCTGTCTACTCCTGCTGTTCCCTTTAGTGTTTACTTCCTGTCTGTCTTCTTCTGCTGTTCCCTTTAGTGTTTACTTCCTGTCTGTCTTCTCCTACTGTTCCCTTTAGTGTTTACTTCCTGTCTGTCTTCTCCTGCTGTTCCCTTTAGTGTTTACTTCCTGTCTGTCTACTTCTGCTGTTCCCTTTAGTGTTTACTTCCTGTCTGTCTTCTTCTGCTGTTCCCTTTAGTGTTTACTTCCTGTCTGTCTTCTCCTGCTGTTCCCTTTAGTGTTTACTTCCTGTCTGTCTACTTCTGCTGTTCCCTTTAGTGTTTACTTCCTGTCTGTCTCCTTCTGCTGTTCCCTTTAGTGTTTGTGGTCATGTTATGCTTAGCAATCGTGTGTTAACGACCATTAACAACCTCTGAATTGACCAATCAGAATAGAGTATTCAACTATTCATCTCAATGTGAATGTAAAGCTTGAAGTGGCTTTAAACATCTATAAGTTCTACTACTACTGAGAAAAACATTGCACTCATCACTTGGCGGCAAAAATTAAACAAACTCTAAGGAATCAGTAAAGAGATGATATACTAATACACTGTAAATTATAGGATCCAGTGAATACAATATATAATAAAAAACTAAATGAACCATGACAATTAGGAATCAGGATATCTGATGAGGTACACAACATAAAATATGACCGATTACCTCTACGGCTAGATGTTACTAAAATAATTATTAATGTAAACTATATAATAAAAAAGAAAAGGCCAATTCATTGCTCGCTGACACACACACACACACACACACACACACACACACACACACACACACACACACACACACACACACACACACACACACACACACACACACACACACACACACACACACACACACACACACACACACACACACACACACACACACACACACACACACACACACACACACACACACACACACACACACACACACACACAATCTTAAAGTGTGTTGCTGTAAATCTACAGCTCCACCTACGGGCCGCACAGAACAGCACACCCATTAATACAGAAAATGTTACACTTATGGACTGGCTATGTATGGCTTTAAAGAGTCCTCTCCTGCTGATGTTCAGGTGTATATCAGTATGTAATGTCTCTACTTTAAAGAGTCCTCTCCTGCTGATGTTCAGGTGTATATCAGTATGTAGTGTCTCTACTTTAAAGAGTCCTCTCCTGCTGATGTTCAGGTGTATATCAGTATGTAGTGTCTCTACTTTAAAGAGTCCTCTCCTGCTGATGTTCAGGTGTATATCAGTATGTAGTGTCTCTACTTTAAAGAGTCCTCTCCTGCTGATGTTCAGGTGTATATCATTATGTAGTGTCTCTACTTTAAAGAATCCTCTCCTGCTGATGTTCAGGTGTATATAAGTATGTAGTGTCTCTACTTTAAAGAGTCCTCTCCTGCTGATGTTCAGGTGTATATCAGTATGTAGTGTCTCTACTTTAAAGAGTCCTCTCCTGCTGATGTTCAGGTGTATATCAGTATGGAGTGTCTCTACTTTAAAGAGTCCTCTCCTGCTGATGTTCAGGTGTATATCAGTATGTAGTGTCTCTACTTTAAAGAGTCCTCTCCTGCTGATGTTCAGGTGTATATCAGTATGTAGTGTCTCTACTTTAAAGAGTCCTCTCCTGCTGATGTTCAGGTGTATATCAGTATGTAGTGTCTCTACTTTAAAGAGTCCTCTCCTGCTGATGTTCAGGTGTATATCAGTATGTAGTGTCTCTACTTTAAAGAGTCCTCTCCTGCTGATGTTCAGGTGTATATCAGTATGTAGTGTCTCTACTTTAAAGAGTCCTCTCCTGCTGATGTTCAGGTGTATATCAGTATGTAGTGTCTCTACTTTAAAGAGTCCTCTCCTGGTGATGTTCAGGTGTATATCATTATGTAGTGTCTCTACTTTAAAGAGTCCTCTCCTGCTGATGTTCAGGTGTATATCAGTATGTAGTGTCTCTACTTTAAAGAGTCCTCTCCTGCTGATGTTCAGGTGTATATCAGTATGTAGTGTCTCTACTTTAAAGAATCCTCTCCTGCTGATGTTCAGGTGTATATAAGTATGTAGTGTCTCTACTTTAAAGAGTCCTCTCCTGCTGATGTTCAGGTGTATATCAGTATGGAGTGTCTCTACTTTAAAGAGTCCTCTCCTGCTGATGTTCAGGTGTATATCAGTATGTAGTGTCTCTACTTTAAAGAGTCCTCTCCTGCTGATGTTCAGGTGTATATCAGTATGGAGTGTCTCTACTTTAAAGAGTCCTCTCCTGCTGATGTTCAGGTGTATATCAGTATGTAGTGTCTCTACTTTAAAGAGTCCTCTCCTGCTGATGTTCAGGTGTATATCAGTATGTAGTGTCTCTACTTTAAAGAGTCCTCTCCTGCTGATGTTCAGGTGTATATCAGTATGTAGTGTCTCTACTTTAAAGAGTCCTCTCCTGCTGATGTTCAGGTGTATATCAGTATGTAGTGTCTCTACTTTAAAGAGTCCTCTCCTGCTGATGTTCAGGTGTATATCAGTATGTAGTGTCTCTACTTTAAAGAGTCCTCTCCTGCTGATGTTCAGGTGTATATCAGTATGTAGTGTCTCTACTTTAAAGAGTCCTCTCCTGCTGATGTTCAGGTGTATATCATTATGTAGTGTCTCTACTTTAAAGAGTCCTCTCCTGCTGATGTTCAGGTGTATATCAGTATGTAGTGTCTCTACTTTAAAGAGTCCTCTCCTGCTGATGTTCAGGTGTATATCAGTATGTAGTGTCTCTACTTTAAAGAGTCCTCTCCTGCTGATGTTCAGGTGTATATCAGTATGTAGTGTCTGCTTTAAAGAGTCCTCTCCTGCTGATGTTCAGGTGTATATCAGTATGTAGTGTCTCTACTTTAAAGAGTCCTCTCCTGCTGATGTTCAGGTGTATATCAGTATGTAGTGTCTCTACTTTAAAGAGTCCTCTCCTGCTGATGTTCAGGTGTATATCAGTATGTAGTGTCTCTACTTTAAAGAGTCCTCTCCTGCTGATGTTCAGGTGTATATCAGTATGTAGTGTCTCTACTTTAAAGAGTGCTCTCCTGCTGATGTTCAGGTGGATATCAGTATGTAGTGTCTCTACTTTAAAGAGTCCTCTCCTGCTGATGTTCAGGTGTATATCAGTATGTAGTGTCTCTACTTTAAAGAGTCCTCTCCTGCTGATGTTCAGGTGTATATCAGTATGTAGTGTCTCTACTTTAAAGAGTTCTCTCCTGCTGATGTTCAGGTTTATATCAGTATGTAGTGTCTCTACTTTAAAGAGTCCTCTCCTGCTGATGTTCAGGTGTATATCAGTATGTAGTGTCTCTACTTTAAAGAGTCCTCTCCTGCTGATGTTCAGGTGTATATCAGTATGTAGTGTCTCTACTTTAAAGAGTCCTCTCCTGCTGATGTTCAGGTGTATATCAGTATGTAGTGTCTCTACTTTAAAGAGTCCTCTCCTGCTGATGTTCAGGTGTATATCAGTATTTAGTGTCTCTACTTTAAAGAGTCCTCTCTTGCTGATGTTCAGGTGTATATCAGTATGTAGTGTCTCTACTTTAAAGAGTCCTCTCCTGCTGATGTTCAGGTGTATATAAGTATGTAGTGTCTCTACTTTAAAGAGTCCTCTCCTGCTGATGTTCAGGTGTATATCAGTATGTAGTGTCTCTACTTTAAAGAGTCCTCTCCTGCTGATGTTCAGGTGTATATCAGTATGTAGTGTCTCTACTTTAAAGAGTCCTCTCCTGCTGATGTTCAGGTGTATATCAGTATGTAGTGTCTCTACTTTAAAGAGTCCTCTCCTGCTGATGTTCAGGTGTATATCATGTGTGTTACATAGTGATGTCACCATGTTCCTGAAGTAAACAAAGGAGTCCACTGGAGACGTGATATAGTGTGGATGTATTTATCTATAGTCTGTACGTGTTTTAACTTAGTGTGTGTATTCAAATATGTGTGTATGGATGAATTTTTCACATGTGTGTGTGTGTGTCAGTGCTGCGTGTCAGGAGCTGGGAGGTTGCTAGGCAACGCCGGGTAAGGCATGTGCTGCTGCAGAGCTGCTCACATCTGATGCTGCAGGTGAACGTCTCCACGCCGGGAAAACACACACACACACACACACACACACACACACACACACACACACACACACACACACACACACACACACACACACACACACACACACACACACACACACACACACACACACACACACACACACACACACACACACACACACACACACACACACACACACACACACACACACACACACACACACACACACACACACACACACACACCCTTATCAACAAATCACCGCTACAAAAAAAACCCTGTCCTCTCCACGCTGCGTCTCCTTTTGTCAGTAAACACATTTTATTTTAGGAGATCTGCGGTGAGGATCCAGATGTGCACGAATCCTGAGCCCCAACATGACACACACACACACACACACACACACACACACACACACACACGTTGAAATACATGCACACACACATGTTCCAATACATGCACGCTAACAAAAAGTTGCACACACACCTGTAGCATACATAAACACACATGTTGAAACACATGCACACACACATACATTAGCACACGGTGATCACAGGTTGTAGCAAATGACTCACGGTGCAGCGCCTCCTCCTTCACCTCCTCACATTTATGGATGAGGAGGTGATGGGGGAGGAAGAAGAGGAGGAGGAAGAGGAGGAAGAGGACCTACCAGGAGGCGCCGGTGCAGACTCTT
Organism: Notothenia rossii; assembly: GCF_949606895.1. NCBI lineage: Eukaryota > Metazoa > Chordata > Actinopteri > Perciformes > Nototheniidae > Notothenia > Notothenia rossii. Next base: position 80,889,004 of record NC_136907.1, on the reverse strand, counting down.
GGTTCTCCTCAGGGAACCCATGATGCGGCGGCCCATTTTCTTAGCATACCAGACGGAGCTGAGCATGTTTCTAAGGAGGAGGAGGAGGAGGAGGAGGAGGAGGCAGAGGAGGTGATGTCGCCTCCTCTGCTGCAGGCTCGGCGTCGGAGGAGGAGGAAGAGGGAGGGGGAGGGGGGTTCACTCGCCCCCCCACCTCCTCACAAACTGCAGGAGCGACCGGAGCGTCTGTGTTTCCTCCTGCTGTCGGTGAGCAGGAGTCAGAGTCCAGAGAGGAGTGTGTGTGTGTGTGTGTGTGTGTGTGTGTGTGTGTGTGTGTGTGTGTGTGTGTGTGTGTGTGTGTGTGTGTGTTTTTAAAGAGTCCTCTGATCTCTCGTCTAGCTGCAGTCTGGACACCTCCTTCCTCCTCACCTCCTGTTTCTCCTTCCCCCCTCTGCTTATTCATCGTCTTCCTGTTCAACTTTTCCTCTTCCTCCTCATACGTCCCACTTCCTTTTCCACCTCGTCTTTTTCCCATTTCCTCCACATCTTCCTCTTCCTCATCCTTTTTCCTTCTCTTCCTCAAACGTTGGCTGATTTCTCCCCCGTCTCCTCGTTCCGTCAGAAAAACGAAACTTCATATTTTTTTACGAAAAGTTAAACCAAATAAAGTCTGTGGCAAAATGGTGCTTCATCGCGGAGTGTAACGGACAGCGATGTATTATCGAGACACTTCACCCTAATCTGCTCCTGTGGGAATTGTCCACAGTATTGATGTCGGATATATGCAACATGTAACGTCAAGCACTAACATAAATACCATGAATTGTTAACGCTGTATAGAGGTTTATATCATCTGCATAACGATGGAAGTATCTTAGTTTCCTGGAGATAATATCTAATGAAAATGGAAAAGTGGTGGCCCCAGTAAAGAGCCCTGTGGTTCTCCATGTGTTTGGTTTTTGAGATGCAACACTTCTGAAGCTTTTTTTTTCTGAAAATCTTAGTATTCTCTTTTATCTGAACTTTCTATTCTGACTTTTTTCAGAACATTTCCAAATTCAGATTTTTTTTGGGGAAATCTAATAATTCTGAAATCGTGCTGAGATTTGTATCATTCAGAACATTTAAAAATTATGGCATTTAAAAAAAAGATTATCCAAATGATTACTTTTTACTGGAAATCTCAAAGTTTTGACTTTTTCTGAAAATCTGAATATTAAAAAAAAAAATCTAAACATTTAATAATTCTGACTTTTTTTTTGTTGAAAATCTTAAAATTCTGTCTTTTTTCCCAAAATCTAATTTTTGTATATATTTCTCTACATCTCAATTTTTCACCTTTTCCCGAATATGTCAACATTTAGAATTTTTTCTGAAAATCTCTAAAATGTTGACTATTTTCTAAAAATCTCACTCTGCTGACCAATCAGAGCTGACTGGGCTCTGGTTTCAGACAGAGGGTGAAAAGAGGTGCTGCAGCACAGGCAGGCAGTATGAGAAAAAAACAGAGCTTTTTGAAGATTAAAGCACGGAGACATGTCACAGTAGAGACACTACATGGTATAATATCAACCTGAAAATGTGCAAAATGTGGCCCCTGAGAGCTTGATAAAAGAGGGGGGGGGGCATTGGGTCTGTTAACTGGCCAGTGAAAACATGTAATTGTATACCTTTTATTAGGATCATATGGTATTATACCGTCATTTTCTAGAATGAACTTACAACAGTCTTGTTAATGTTGTGGACCCATCTACTAGTTGGTATCTATTTATAGCCATTTTTTGTGTCTTTAAATGTATGCTTCTTCCTCGGCCTGGAAAACGCTTCCTCAGATATTCCATGATGCCCCTGATATTCCAGGCACGACTGGCACCCTGTGGGCTATAAATAGAATCGCTCTGTCCTCCCAGAATGCTTTGCTGCAGCCGGGGATACAGTGCGGCAGGGATGAGGCCACGGAGCATTAGTGACGAGTCATTTCACGACCTCTGTCTCGTGATGAAGACTCAGAGCGGCTGGGAATCTGTTTGTGTTAGGAGGCCATGTACAGCCAGCCTCCTCCTCCTCCTCCTCCTCCTCCTCCTCCTCCACAGAGGAACGCGAGCGAGAGGTGGAGGAAGAAAGACGGAAGAAATAAAGAATAAGAGAGCCTTCAGAGCCTTTTCAGGGATCCATTCAGAGCGTTATCGAGGAGGAGGAGGAGGAGGAGGAGGAAGTCAGAGAGATAAATGACGTCAAACTGGAGACTTCAAGCGTTGAGGAAACAATGAGGAGCAGGAAGTGGAGATCTCAAGAAGTCCATCGAACGCTCGAATACTGGACTCCAGGGTCTTCCCTTTGCTCCTTCACTTCCACTGCGTTTGTCCGGCAGCTTTTTGGTTACTTTATGTTTCACTGTGGCTTTTTCAACATGAAACAATAAATAAAAAGTCAGAAAATCCCCAAACTTCATCTCAATGCGTCGTTGAGATCGTTCAGTCTGAATCTAAGCAGTGAACCAAAACACATTGGAAACCCGACAGAAAACACAAAGCTTGGACATTTACTCAAATCCTTTACTCCATGCACTCAGGTGCTTCGTTGGCATGCTTCTACCTCCTTTCATACAGTCCACTACCTTTCTCTGGCAGCTTAAGCTACCTTACACATTACAGTGTTTGCATGTTGACCCTATGAAAAGGTCCTGAGGCTGATACATATATATATATATCTTTAGTTCTGCAGGTATTTGACACATTGATATGTTGTCCTGATGAAAGCACTAATCAAAAAGTCAGGAAATCACCAACTTCATCTCAATCCGTCCAAAAGTAGTTGAGATATTTCAGTCTGAATCGAAGCGGTGGACAGAAACACATTGGAGTCACGACAGAAAACACAAAGCTTGTACATTTACTCAAATCCTGCACTCCATGTACTCTGGTGTTACTTTGACATGCCAGGGTCTAAGCAGGAGTCCTGAAGTCACGTGTGAAACCTCTTAAGACCTTTTTAAGACCCTTTACATACATTTTAAGACCTCATCGCCACGTTGAGTTTTAACCGGTTACCTTGGCGACACACTTGACCTCACATTGACTATATACAGTATTGATTGTCCTTCCTCCTTATCTTCCAACCATTTGGACACAGACTTGCATTTCCCCATAACGATGTTGTTGAACAACCGGCGTAAACGGACCTTCACGCTATCAAGCAGAGCGTACGATGTCCTGTTCAGATGACATCACATCCAACAGGATGCCATAAATAAACTCCACAGAATCACACTACACACCTACGCAATGACTACATTCAGGCAGACTGTAGAATAAAACCTGTTTGGACCATTTCGATACTTATTGAAAACAAGCTACAAAATGTAATACCTTGGAAAATGCCCTTTAATACTTTAAGACCCCGCGGACCCCCTGCACGCTTCTACCTCCCTTCATTCACTTCTACTACATTTGTCTGGCAGCTTTGGTTACTTTATGTTTTATTGTTGCTCTTCCAACATGTTGTCCGGAGGAAAGCACTCATTACAAAGTCAGAAAATCACCAAACCGTCCGAAAGTGAATAAGATATTTCAGTCTGAATCGAAGCGGTGCACAGAAACACATGGAAACAGAACGCTGTCACAATTGAACCGGGGAGAAAGCTGCAGGTTTCAACTCACGGGATTTCAATCATGTGGTGTACCCTTTAATAAGAAGAGACTCAATCCCCCGACCAAACCACACATCGTGCGTCTTGTTGAAGGAAACGGTCAACATTGGGAAATACTAATAACTGGCTTTCTTACCGAAGAGAAATCAGAACATCAAAACCACCCTGGAGTTTAGCCAGTTATCCACAAAGTCTTTCAAGCATTTAAAGAAACGAGTTAAAGAAAAGCGTGTACAAAACAGAATACAAATTATGATTAAGGTTTTCATTTATCTAAAGACAAATAACTAAATACAACATAAACCAATAGCAAATAGCTTCAGACCTACAGTCATGTGACCTTGAAGACACTTCCCCCAAACATTTCAAAACATTTTGACGTCGGACTTCCTCTCAAAATCTAAAAATTCTGATTTTTTTCTTAAAATCTCAAAATAGTAATAAATTAAGGAAAATTGTACCATTGTAAAAATATTAACATAAATATATATTTTCTTTTATAACAATTATATTTAAAAACGGAATACATTTGAATCAACTTCTCTGTGTTTTACCTTTTCCTTTTGTTGTTATTGTGAATTCTAACTTTTATTTGAACGTTTTATTTTTATATATTCTATTTTTCAGAAAATCATACCTTTTTCTGAACATTTTTAAATGTTTCCGAAAATCTTAGAATTTCACTTTTTCCTCAATTTCAAAAATGTTACATCTCTGTATTTTACCTTTTCCTATTGTAGTTGTTATTTTAATTTGAAGGTTTTATTTGTATTATTCTGTGTATTTCCCGACATGGATACATTCATATTTATCTTATTTTAACTAATTTAATTGGTTTAAATTTGAACGTGACCGTACCCAAAGATACGTTGATATACTGTATATGTTATATATTTTTAAATAGGTCTCTTAGAAAATACACTTGTGTGCATTGTCTTCTTTGCTGCTGTGACGGATCAATAAAGTTTATATTATTATTTTAAGCGGCCATAGCCAGGTGAGTGAAGGGGTGGGTGGGGGGGGGGGGGGGGTTACCTGGATGGAGGGGTAGGGGTTGGAGGAGCAGGAGGGGAGGGGGCTGTCCTCTCCGGGGCTACAGAGGGAGGAGGAGGAGGGGGAGGGGAGGTCCTGGAGGAACGCTGAGGAACCGTCAAAGATGGACTCCAGAGCCACTTCCTACGGGACAGAAGGAGCAGGACGGAGTCTCGCGAGGGTCAAAACACAGAGAGAGGGAGAGAGAGAGAGAGAGGGGGAGAGGGGGGAGAAGGCGAGGAGACAGGTGAGGAGAGACAGAGAGACAGGTGAGGAGAGACAGAGGGGGGAGGAGGTGAGGAGAGACAGGTGAGGAGAGACAGTGGGGAGAGACAGAGGGGGGAGACAGGTGAGGAGAGACAGGTGAGGAGAGACAGTGGGGAGAGACAGGTGAGGAGAGACAGGTGAGGAGAGACAGGTGAGGAGAGACAGGTGAGGAGAGACAGGTGAGGAGAGACAGGTGAGGAGAGGGAGGTTCTGAAAATATGTTCTAAAAATAGATTCTGTTTCTAAAACCATGAACGATTGGATCTGAGTTCAATGTTACTCAAAGGAGACGCAGCAACGTTTAAAGAGGAATGAGTCCCAAACCCTGGAAGGAGTCATGACTCACTTCCTGTCCCCTGCTCTGGAGGTCTATGGTGCTCTGAATGTGTGTTTAGTGATTCTCCCATTGACTCACTTCCTGTCCCCTGCTCTGGAGGTCTATGGTGCTCTGAATGTGTGTTTAGTGATTCTCCCATTGACTCACTTCCTGTCCCCTGCTCTGGAGGTCTATGGTGCTCTGAATGTGTGTTTAGTGATTCTCCCATTGACTCACTTCCTGTCCCCTGCTCTGGAGGTCTATGGTGCTCTGAATGTGTGTTTAGTGATTCTCCCATTGACTCACTTCCTGTCCCCTGCTCTGGAGGTCTATGGTGCTCTGAATGTGTGTTTAGTGATTCTCCCATTGACTCACTTCCTGTCCCCTGCTCTGGTGGGCTATGGTGCTCTGAATGTGTGTTTAGTGATTGTCCCATTGACTCACTTCCTGTCCCCTGCTCTGGAGGTCTATGGTGCTCTGAATGTGTGTTTAGTGATTCTCCCATTGACTCACTTCCTGTCCCCTGCTCTGGAGGTCTATGGTGCTCTGAATGTGTGTTTAGTGATTCTCCCATTGACTCACTTCCTGTCCCCTGCACTGGAGGTCTATGGTGCTCTGAATGTGTGTTTAGTGATTGTCCCATTGACTCACTTCCTGTCCCCTGCTCTGGAGGTCTATGGTGCTCTGAATGTGTGTTTAGTGATTCTCCCATTGACTCACTTCCTGTCCCCTGCTCTGGAGGTCTATGGTGCTCTGAATGTGTGTTTAGTGATTCTCCCATTGACTCACTTCCTGTCCCCTGCTCTGGAGGTCTATGGTGCTCTGAATGTGTGTTTAGTGATTCTCCCATTGACTCACTTCCTGTCCCCTGCTCTGGAGGTCTATGGTGCTCTGAATGTGTGTTTAGTGATTCTCCCATTGACTCACTTCCTGTCCCCTGCTCTGGAGGTCTATGGTGCTCTGAATGTGTGTTTAGTGATTCTCCCATTGACTCACTTCCTGTCCCCTGCTCTGGAGGTTTATGGTGCTCTGAATGTGTGTTTAGTGATTGTCCCATTGACTCACTTCCTGTCCCCTGCTCTGGAGGTCTATGGTGCTCTGAATGTGTGTTTAGTGATTCTCCCATTGACTCACTTCCTGTCCCCTGCTCTGGAGGTCTATGGTGCTCTGAATGTGTGTTTAGTGATTGTCCCATTGACTCACTTCCTGTCCCCTGCTCTGGAGGTCTATGGTGCTCTGAATGTGTGTTTAGTGATTCTCCCATTGACTCACTTCCTGTCCCCTGCTCTGGAGGTCTATGGTGCTCTGAATGTGTGTTTAGTGATTCTCCCATTGACTCACTTCCTGTCCCCTGCTCTGGAGGTCTATGGTGCTCTGAATGTGTGTTTAGTGATTCTCCCATTGACTCACTTCCTGTCCCCTGCTCTGGAGGTCTATGGTGCTCTGAATGTGTGTTTAGTGATTGTCCCATTGACTCACTTCCTGTCCCCTGCTCTGGAGGTCTATGGTGCTCTGAATGTGTGTTTAGTGATTCTCCCATTGACTCACTTCCTGTCCCCTGCTCTGGAGGTCTATGGTGCTCTGGATGTGTGTTTAGTGATTTTCCCATTGACTCACTTCCTGTCCCCTGCTCTGGAGGTCTATGGTGCTCTGAATGTGTGTTTAGTGATTCTCCCATTGACTCACTTCCTGTCCCCTGCTCTGGAGGTCTTTGGTGCTCTGAATGTGTGTTTAGTGATTTTCCCATTGACTCACTTCCTGTCCCCTGCTCTGGAGGTCTATGGTGCTCTGGATGTGTGTTTAGTGATTTTCCCATTGACTCACTTCCTGTCCCCTGCTCTGGAGGTCTATGGTGCTCTGGATGTGTGTTTAGTGATTTTCCCATTGACTCACTTCCTGTCCCCTGCTCTGGAGGTCTATGGTGCTCTGAATGTGTGTTTAGTGATTCTCCCATTGACTCACTTCCTGTCCCCTGCTCTGGAGGTCTTTGGTGCTCTGAATGTGTGTTTAGTGATTTTCCCATTGACTCACTTCCTGTCCCCTGCTCTGGAGGTCTATGGTGCTCTGGATGTGTGTTTAGTGATTTTCCCATTGACTCACTTCCTGTCCCCTGCTCTGGAGGTCTATGGTGCTCTGAATGTGTGTTTAGTGATTGTCCCATTGACTCACTTCCTGTCCCCTGCTCTGGAGGTCTATGGTGCTCTGAATGTGTGTTTAGTGATTCTCCCATTGACTCACTTCCTGTCCCCTGCTCTGGAGGTCTATGGTGCTCTGGATGTGTGTTTAGTGATTCTCCCATTGACTCACTTCCTGTCCCCTGCTCTGGAGGTCTATGGTGCTCTGAATGTGTGTTTAGTGATTCTCCCATTGACTCACTTCCTGTCCCCTGCTCTGGAGGTCTATGGTGCTCTGAATGTGTGTTTAGTGATTGTCCCATTGACTCACTTCCTGTCCCCTGCTCTGGAGGTCTATGGTGCTCTGAATGTGTGTTGAGTGATTGTCCCATTGACTCACTTCCTGTCCCCTGCTCTGGAAGTCTATGGTGCTCTGAATGTGTGTTGAGTGATTGTCCCATTGACTCACTTCCTGTCCCCTGCTCTTGAGGTCTATGGTGCTCTGAATGTGTGTTTAGTGATTCTCCCATTGACTCACTTCCTGTCCCCTGCTCTTGAGGTCTATGGTGCTCTGAATGTGTGTTTAGTGATTGTCCCATTGACTCACTTCCTGTCCCCTGCTCTGGAGGTCTATGGTGCTCTGAATGTGTGTTTAGTGATTCTCCCATTGACTCACTTCCTGTCCCCTGCTCTGGAGGTCTATGGTGCTCTGAATGTGTGTTTAGTGATTCTCCCATTGACTCACTTCCTGTCCCCTGCTCTGGAGGTCTATGGTGCTCTGGATGTGTGTTTAGTGATTCTCCCATTGACTCACTTCCTGTCCCCTGCTCTGGAGGTCTATGGTGCTCTGAATGTGTGTTTAGTGATTGTCCCATTGACTCACTTCCTGTCCCCTGCTCTGGAGGTCTATGGTGCTCTGAATGTGTGTTTACTGATTCTCCCATTTACTCACTTCCTGTACCCTGCTCTGGAGGTCTATGGTGCTCTGAATGTGTGTTTAGTGATTGATCTGATATCAAACACCTGTATACCTGTAAAGCGTTTAATGAACACACAAAGACAGAGATAAAGAGGAACCAGGAAAGACAGGTGTGAAAAATGCTGAATATATAGAAACGTTAAAATGATCCCAGCCTCGAAGAGAAGGGGATTTTCTGCTTTGACATTTAAGATCAAACAGTTCTTCTTCTTTGTTGACACGTTACAATGTTTACCAGTGGGTTTAACACGAATAAAAGTCAGTTCAACACACGCTACTGTATGTTTCAGTGATTTCAAATAATGTTTCTGGTTCGATACAGACAGAGATAAAGGAAGACAGATCATGAATAACTAAAATATATATTTCACTGACAAATAACAGAACTAAAGATTTGTATTATATATTTAAACATCTTAAAAAGTCCATTAAAAATAAAGTTTCTGTAATGACGTGCTTCTTGGTAAAGAATGTTAAACGTGAAGCAGGGAACACAAAGAGAGGGGTGGTGTGCTTCGCCGTACCTTCAGAGGGGAGATGTGAGCGTGCGTGACGTATCCGTGGACGTTCTCGATCAGCGACAGGTTTCTCTCCTCCACCTGAACGAGCTCCGGACCCTCCTCCGTCAGCTGGGGGGAGTCCTGAGGGGACGAGTCCTCATCCTGCTGCCGGTACTTCTGCAGGAGGGACAAGAGCGTGTTACGAATACATGTTAACAATAACAAGTGACCGTCAGGAGGAACGAGGAAACACCGTCAGGAGGAACGAGGAAACACCGTCAGGAGGAACGAGGAAACACCGTCAGGAGGAACGAGGAAACACCGTCAGGAGGAACGAGGAAACACCGTCAGGAGGAACGAGGAAACACCGTCAGGAGGAACGAGGAAACACCGTCAGGAGGAAACACCGTCAGGAGGAACGAGGAAACACCGTCAGGAGGAAACACCGTCAGGACGAATGAGGAAACACCGTCAGGAGGAACGAGGAAACACCGTCAGGAGGAAACACCGTCAGGAGGAAACACCGTCAGGAGGAACGAGGAAACACCGTCAGGACGAACGAGGAAACACCATCAGGACGAACGAGGAAACACCGTCAGGAGGAACGAGGAAACACCGTCAGGAGGAACGAGGAAACACCGTCAGGAGGAACGAGGAAACACCGTCAGGACGAACGAGGAAACACCGTCAGGAGGAAACACCGTCAGGACGAACGAGGAAACACCGTCAGGACGAACGAGGAAACACCGTCAGGAGGAACGAGGAAACACCGTCAGGACGAACGAGGAAACACCGTCAGGAGGAACGAGGAAACACCGTCAGGACGAACGAGGAAACACCGTCAGGAGGAACGAGGAAACACCGTCAGGACGAACGAGGAAACACCGTCAGGACGAACGAGGAAACACCGTCAGGAGGAACGAGGAAACACCGTCAGGACGAACGAGGAAACACCGTCAGGATGAACGAGGAAACACCGTCAGGAGGAAACACCGTCAGGACGAACGAGGAAACACCGTCAGGACGAACGAGGAAACACCGTCAGGAGGAACGAGGAAACACCGTCAGGACGAACGAGGAAACACCGTCAGGACGAACGAGGAAACACCGTCAGGAGGAACGAGGAAACACCGTCAGGACGAACGAGGAAACACCGTCAGGATGAACGAGGAAACACCGTCAGGAGGAACACCGTAGGGCTGCTCGATTATGGCAAAAATCATAATCTGGATTATTTGGGTCAATAATTGTAATTGCGATTATTCATTGACTTTGAAAACATCCATTTATTGGAGAAAAAACATTTGAACAGTGTGTTTTTAACAGTTGATTGAACTTTAAGTATAATTCAACTGAAAAACCAAAACAAATATTAAAGTATTAAAAAAAAGAAGAAAAAAAAAGTGATAACAATAATTTTAAAAAAAAAATCGTTTTATTTCGATTACGTTGCAAGCCATAATCGTAATCGCAATTAAAATAGCATTAATTGAGCAGCCCTAGAACAGCATCAGGACGATCAACGTCAGGAGAAACACCGTCAGCTGGGTTCAGGGCAGCGACGTGCAGTCAGGGGAGGCAAGGGAAGCAGAGCCTCACCTGTCATACTCCAATGTAACGGAAAAACAACTAAAGAAAAACTAAATAGTAATAATAATAAAATGTCTCCACTGATCTGTGATGTAAATGTGATTAAAGTTTGATTCCAATCGCTTTTTAAAGTCAAAATCAGCAAATTTGCCGAGCTCCGCTACAACTACGGGTAGCGATGAGAAGTGAGGCAGGGACGAGCTCTGCCTCTCGTAAGCCCACAGTAACTTGCTGGAGCGCGGGCACTAATTTAACGCGGGCACTTATTTTGTGAGCGCGCTCAAGCCAGTTACTGTGGGGTGAGGTGAGGCACAGATGAGCTCTGCCTCACCTCAGAATGCGTCACCCCACAGAAACTGGCTGGAAAGCGGGCCCTAAGCTCATGCCTGTTACCATCTCACTGTAGGTCACCAATGTAATGTTTGGAGATCCCTTTATTACATTTATCCTCGCCATCCATAGTCTCTAAATAACTTATTTCACGTATATATGATATTTAGGCTCGCTGGTCTCATCATACAACGGCAATGAAAAAAGCACCAGGAGAGGCGGCCATAACCTCTGCCGCACTGCAGGGGGCGCACGTGAGCCCACAGGTTCTTGTTGCTACTGTTATTCTACGCAGAGACGGTAAACACAAACAACAAACTAGACTTTTGAAACTACAGGAAGATAAGGAAGACTTTTACAAAAAACTAATAGAGATTGTTGTCCAGAAGGAGAGCATGGACTTCATCTTCAAGTCAAGGTAAGACCACCATTGTAATGAAAATGAGATCTTACTAAGAAAAAACAATATTTAGATGTTGGGTATCCTTTTGTTGAACGGTCTGTTTCAAATGAATCGAAGCATCAGACTAAAAAAGATTTTGAAAATAACCGAATATTTTGATTAAGGTCAAAATATAATATTTGTAAATCTGACTCTGAGCCTCACCAGCCATGAAGCTCACCGCACGTCACTGGTTCAGGGGAACACCTTCGATTATTCATCCTCTTCACGCTTTGAAAACTAGGTTATAGTCATAAATATGAGGATGGATTATCAGTAATCATTTCAAAGTGACACAGACACATCGAATGAACCTTCAGCCGCGTTTCTATGGTTTTGATGCCATTGAACACGAGTTTTGATTAGAAACAGCAAAAGTTGAGACAAATCGGCCGTGTTTGCTCCGTAAAGCTACGTGGTGTGTTGTCTGGGTTAGGTTTCACTGCCTGAGTTTTGGTCGCACAGTGATGATACATATACCTCTAGAATCTGTGGAATCTCAGCTTTAATCTGAGATCTTGTTTGTGCAGATCCGATAAATAATAAAGTATTTCTACTGTGAGTTCTGTGCTAAGTGCGTTAGCATTTTTTTGCTCGGGGATAATTCAGAGGCTTGGCGTTAGAGGTGTGTTTCGTTTAGCTAAAAGTGGTTCATATTGTCAGGTAGCTGAGTTTCTTCCCGTTAAGAGGGTATGACACATTCATAGTTTGTTCAATGTTAAGAAGCCCTCAGACGCTGTTTCTTGCAGATGTTGCGTTTTTACCAAAATAAGAGCATGTTGGTCAAACAGAGTGGTCAGAAAACCAAAGAAATGTGTGACAGTTCTCAATTTTAGAATAAAAATATGTTTATTTAAGAAAATATGAGGATTTAAAGTATAACTGTGCAATAAAATGAACAAAAAAAAATGTTTTTATTTATTCATAATCTCCAAGTTAAAAAGGAGCAATTAGATAAAATTATGTAATTAAACAAACAAGTTATAATTAAGGTTTGCAAAAAATATATAACATAAGAAGTCTCATGGTTTCTCTGCAGTTAGCGACACAGTCCTTTCAGAATAAGAGCGGGTGTCAGAGCGTCCTTCAGAATAAGAGCGGGTGTCAGAGCGTCCTTCAGAATAAGAGCGGGTGTCAGAGCGTCCTTCAGAATAAGAGCGGGTGTCAGAGCGTCCTTCAGAATAAGAGCGGGTGTCAGAGCGTCCTTCAGAATAAGAGCGGGTGTCAGAGCGTCCTTCAGAATAAGAGCGGGTGTCAGAGCGTCCTTCAGAATAAGAGCGGGTGTCAGAGCGTCCTTCAGAATAAGAGCGGGTGTCAGAGCGTCCTTCAGAATAAGAGCGGGTGTCAGAGCGTCCTTCAGAATAAGAGCGGATGTCAGAGCGTCCTTCAGAATAAGAGCGGGTGTCAGAGCGTCCTTCAGAATAAGAGCGGGTGTCAGAGCGTCCTTCAGAATAAGAGCGGGTGTCAGAGCGTCCTTCAGAGGCTCTCAGCTGCAAAAATGGAAATGTGGACGTAGGAATCAGAGGAGTTTCCTGTGATGACGCTGCCTCCTCCTCCTCTTCCTCCTCCTCACTACGCTGATTCCTGCCTGCCAAAAGCTGCTATAAATAGTATCGGATGTAGCAGGATGTCGGGAGGAGGAGGAGGAGGAGGAGGAGGAGGAGGGTTTCTGGATGATTCAGGGACACAGCCAAGCGAGGAGTAATATCTGATTCTTCATGTCGTCTATTTTTACATCTTTCTGCTTCTCTCAAACTCAATCACTGAGGATTATCAGAGCACACGAGAGCTCGGCTCAAGCAGAGAACGACACGACTGCACAACATCTAATATACTGATTTAACATAGTTATATATTGGTAAATACATATTTCTATATGATGCAGTTTTTATTTGTTTATCTTTTTTTAATGTATTTTTTACACATTTATTGTCGCTATTGTATTACTGTGTGTGTGTGTGTGTGTGTGAATGTGTGAATGTGTGAATGTGTGTGTGTGTGTGTGTGTGTGTGTGTGTGTGTGTGTGTGTGTGTGTGTGTGTGTGTGTGTGTGTGTGAGTGTGAGTGTGTGTGTGTGTGTGTGTGTGTGTGTGTGTGTGTGTCTCTGTGTGTGTGTCTCTGTGTGTGTGTCTCTGTGAGTCTGAGTGTGAGTGTGTGTGTGTGTGTGTGTGTGTGTGTGTGTGTCTCTGTGTGTGTGTCTCTGTGTGTGTGTCTCTGTGAGTCTGAGTGTGTGAGTGTGTGAGTGTGTGAGTGTGTGAGTGTGTGAGTGTGTGTGTGTGTGTGTGTGTGTGTGTGTGTGTGTGTGTGTGTGTGTGTGTGTGTGTGTGTGTGTGTGTGTGTGTGTGTGTGTGTGTGTGTGTGTGTGTGTGTGTGTGTGTGTGTGTGTGTGTGTGTGTGTGTGTGTGTGTGTGTGTGTGTGTGTGTGTGTGTGTGTGTGTGTGTGTGTGTGTGTGTGTGTGTGTGTGTGTGTGTGTGTGTGTGTGTGTGTGTGTGTGTGTTTTTAATGTCTTACTCAAATATATAAAGACGTGTTTCATTCCATTTAATTCAGATTGTTGTTACGGTGTGTTTTTGTATTTCATGCTTAAATGGGGCAGCTGTTACGAAACCCAGTTTTCCCCCGAGGATAAATAACTTCTTTTAGATTCTGTTATCCAGCTCTCTCTTTGAATCCTCTCAAATGTTGCCTGTGTTTGAAAGTAGTGCATTTAAATATGTAATGATAACATCCCATGTTCCACGGTCAGATTCTTGACGGACATTTATCTTAAACTAATGACTTTAATGAACCGACTCATGGCCTGGTTTTGGATTGAACTCGTGGGAAAGGTGTTTTCAAGGCAGAGGAAGAGACCTTTACATCATGGAGGGGGGTTTGATTCATAAAGGGTGGTCATTTTTAAAGAGGCCCTGTTTCTCTCCTGTATTCTATGGGTTTTAGTGCATGGAAAGCAGGGGTAGGGAACCTCCGGCCCCCGGGCCGTATGCGGCCCGCCAGAGCATTTGGTACGGCCCTCGAGGTAATTTATAAACACGCAAACAATTAAAAAATGAAAGAAATCTAGACCGCAAAAAAAAAATAAACAAGCGAGTGCCTGTTTTTCCTGGCCAAGGTCAGGGTCCTTGAACACAACACAAGCCTATCGTGTCATCACGTGGTACATGTCTCGTCTGACAGGGGTCCAGTTCTAACGGAGAGCACCAGAACGCCACTCCGGCACTTCAGAAATTGCAGAACCCATAAGGAGCCGTACACATGGCGCAGTGTCTGCGTGGCTGTGTCTTTAGTTGAAAGCCCAGTGGGCGATCTGTTCATCTGTCATACTGATCATACAGTCAATAACTTGTTATTAGCATGTGGTTAGCTAGCTATGCTAACGAATAGAAGAAGCTTTTTCTCCAACCAGTGAGGTAAAGGCACATCTTTATATGATCATTATAGTTATAAAAAAACAAGAGAATAAAGTAAACAGGTATAAAATACTATATGACAGTAAAAAAACTTGTTATTAATAAACAAGAATACAGTTTGAAAGGGGAGTGATTTGTAAAATATCCATAAAGAAAAATAAATCTGCTTCCAGTTCTGTTTCATCTGGTGTTGAGAGATGTATCCATAGATCTCCTAATGTTGCTCTCAAAGTGCACCAGATTGATGCTTTTAACTTCAATATTAAAAACAAATCTTCGGACCCCCCTAGAGGAGGTTAGGACCCCCCTAGAGGAGGTTAGCTCCCCCCCCCCCCACACTTAAATCATGTCCACATGGATAGAAAACTAAATACATGTGCACACATCTTGTGTCCATATCTTTCTGTGTTGGTGGTCACGCCACAACCGTGAGTCATGGTGGGATATCTGGATTGAGAGGTTGCTTTTTTTTTTATATATATATATATATATATATATATATATATATATATATATATATATATATATATGGGATCTCCCAGTCAGAGCTGGTTGATGTGGCCAGGGAAAATAAAGTTTGGGGCTCTCTGCTGGAACTGCTACCCCCGCGACCCGACCACGGATAAGCGGGAGAAGATGGATATATATATATATATATATATATATATATATATATATATATATATATATATATATATATATATATATATATATATATATATATATATATATACATATACTTTGACATATTTATAAGCAGTATTTCATATATGTTGTGATTAGTTGTGGTAAAGAGTAGATCGTTTGTTTTCCTGATGGAAACGACGGACAAAAAAAATACTAGTTAAAAAAACAAATCAATAAACTGATATTAAAAGAAATCGAAGAATCAGCATTTTTCAACATTAAATGCTGATAAAGCTTTTACTATAATTAAACAACAACAAATAGTTTTATTGACAAAGTATTTGTTAGTTGCAGCCCCGAAAACTTTACCTTCAACAAAACGTTATAAACAAACGTAGTTCGGGAACAGTGACATCACTTTGTAACACTACACATTGTACGTGATAAGCTAAGGGGGCGGGACATCTCTTAGCGGTCGACCAATCACAACAGAGCAGACTGGGCTCTGGTTTCAGACAGAGGGTGCTTTGACATTCAACACAAACAAAAACGTCTAATTGTGAAGAAAGCCGGCAGTTTATATAAAAGAGAAAGTGTTCGTTAGGTGAATCCCAAAGTTCCAGAACATAGTGACATCACTATGTAACACGCACGCTCCTCAAACAACAGAAACTGTTTGATTGATAAAGTATTCATGGGTTGCCGCCCCGAAAACAAACTTTATAAACAAACACAGTTCCAGACGTAACTACGTAACACTCGCTAAGACAAAGGGGCGGGACATCTATACGTGATCGACCAATCACATCAGAGCCTTTTCAAAACAATCTCCACCTCCAGGACAAAACTTTATAAACAAACACAGTTCCAGATGTCACTACGTAACACCCGTTAAGGCTAAGGGGGCGGGACATCTCTGAGCGGTTGACCAATCACAACAGAGGCCAGCCAGCCAACCACTCAGAGCCTTCTTAAAAACAAACTCCACCTCCAGAACAAAACTTTATAAACAAACAGCGCTCGACACACGCCCCCACCTTTGACGCATTTTAAGAACAAACTTTACCTTCAACAAAACTTTATAAACAAACACAGTTCCGGACGTCACTACGTAACGGAAGGGGGCGGGACATCTCTGAGCGGTTGACCAATCACATCAGAGCCTCTTTAAAAACAAACTCCAAAACAAAACTTTATAAACAAACATATTTCCGGACGTCACTACGTAACACTCGTTAGGACAAAGGGGCGGGACATCGCTAAGCGATCGACCAATCACAACAGAGCCAGCCAGCAAACTAGTCTGAGCCTTTTTGAAAACATAACTGCACCTCCGCAACAAAACTTTATAAACAAACGGCGCTCGACACACGTGAGGACTCTCTCTCTCTCTCGCTCTCTCCCCCCCCCTCACCCACCTTGCAGCCGAACATGAGGGAGATGGTGCTGTTGGTGCAGGCCACCTTGCAGTGGCACAGCAGGGGGGAGAAACACTCCACCTTCCTCCCGCCGGGGGACATCTTGGCCGAGAGCCGCCTACTCCTCCGGGAGCTCCGTCGACTCCACCCTCCTCCTCCTCCCCCGCCATTCTCCCCCCCGCCATTCTCCCCTCCTCCCCCCCCGCTGCTGCTGCTGCTGCTCCTCACCATCCGCCCTCATTCCTCACGTCCTCCATCGCGGCGGGGGAGGAAACGACTCCCAGAGCTATCCCTTCATTCATTCACACCACCACACACACGCCTCCTCTTCCTCTTCCTCTTCCTCCTCCTCCTCCTCTTCCTCCCCCTTCTTCTGGAATATATTCCTCTCTCTCTCTCTTGACCTCTTCTCGGGCGCTCGACTCCTCTCCTCGACCCCCGGTTGCTTTTTTTCCGCTCCCCTCTCTCTCCCTCTCTGCGCTGACAGTGACGAGAGCAGAGATGGGTTTCAGTGTGTGTGGGGGGGGAGAGAGAGAGAGAGAGAGAGAGAGAGAATGTGTGTGTTAGTCTGAGAGAGCGAAAATATGTTTGTGTGTATGTGTGTCTGAGAGAGAGAGAGAGAGAGAGAGAAAATGTGTGTGTGAGAGAGAGAATGAGAGAGATACTGTAGAGGGAGATAGAGAGTGTGTTAGTCAGAGAGAGAGAGAGGGAGAGAGTGTGTTTGTTAGTCAGAGAGAGAGAGAGGGAGAGAGTGTGTGTGTTAGTCTGAGAGAGAGAGAGCGAGAGAGAGAATTACTGTTTACCTTTATTTTCAAAAAACAATGGGTTTGTTGAAATAAACATGAGATTTGTCACCAAAGTGAAAGTGAAACTAAGTGTTCCCTCGGGCGGTTCTAAGGGGGGGGGCAAGGGAGGCCAGTGCCCCCCTAACACTGACTTTGGACCCCCCTGAAAATGAAAAAAAAAAAAAAAGGTTTATGATTTTACGATTTCTTGGCTGACGGAAGAGGCGTAACTAACGCCATTTGTCTTTCTAGTCGGACCCATTAGAGCAGGGGTCTCCAACACGTCGATCGTGAGCTACCGGTAGCTCGCAAGCCCTCAATAAGTAGCTTGCCAAGCAAATCCAAAATGTAAAAAATACACACAAAAAAAGGAAATGTAATTCAAAGAATCTACCCCATAAACGAAACCTCAATCTTAGCGAACTCTTTCTACAACAACTCTATATCTATCCAACACCCCTCCTCCCCCACCCCCCACAATGAATATCAACCCATAACGTTCTTGCAACAGTTTAAAAGGGGAGTGATTAGTAAAATATGCATAAATAGAAAGAAAGAATGCTAACTAGGTAACATAAGATAAGAATAAACCAGTTTAACTGATTTGTTATTGGTTGTGATCATATTCTAAAGATGATTGGATTATTGAAAAGTATACAGCTCCCTTTCATCTGAGTGTTGAGAGCTGTGTCCTCCATGTTGTGCTCAAAGTGCACCAGATTGATGCATTTCACTTCAACATTTAAAAAAATAATTGCATGCCCCCAGACCCCCCTGGAGGAGGTGAGGTCCCTCTTAGAGGAGGTGAGGACCCCCCTAGAGGAGGTGAGGTCCCCCCTAGAGGATGTGAGGACCCCCCGAGAGGATGTGAGGTCCCCCCTAGAGGAGGTGAGGACCCCCCTGGAGGATGTGAGGACCCCCCTGGAGGAGGTGAGGTCCCCCCTAGAGGAGGTGATGTGAGGTCCCCCCTAGAGGAGGTGATGTGAGGTCCCCCCTAGAGGATGTGAGGTCCCCCCTAGAGGAGGTGAGGACCCCCCTAGAGGATGTGAGGTCCCCCCTAGTGGATGTGAGGGTCCCCCATAGAGGAGGTGAGGACCCCCCCCCCCCAGAGCAGGGATTCCCAAAGTGGGGGTCGCGACCCCCCCAGACCCATTTTTTTCTTCAATCCACTAGCGCAGTGTTTCTCAAATGTTTTCTTTTTTTTTTCAGAAATTAATTCACTAGCACCCGAGGTGAGGACCCCCCTGGAGGAGGTGAGGACCCCCCTGGAGGAGGTGAGGACCCCCCTAGAGGATGTGAGGACCCCCCTAGAGGAGGTGAGGACCCCCCTAGAGGATGTGAGGACCCCCCTAGAGGAGGTGAGGTCCCCCCTAGAGGATGTGAGGACCCCCCTCACATCCTTGTTCCAAAGTGTTTATGAACTAAAGAAAACATTCCAGATGTTTATTTACGTACAGCTGTCGTAATGTACAAAACGTGTTAATGTCATTATGGTCATGATGCTAATAAAGCTATCTGGATTGAAGTGAGTGAGCGAGAGCAAGAGAGAGAGAGAGAGAGAGAGAAAGAGAGAGAGAGAGAGAGTTTCCTCAGGGAAGGCAGAGTGATGGAGGACAGAGTCAGTGATGTGGAGGAGAAGAAGAAGATGAGGAAGGCGAAGAGGAATATGAGAAGCAGGGGACAAAAACAACAGAGCTTAGCTGGATTAGCTCCGTTTGGTGATTGGTCAACCACCTTAGTGATGTCCCGCCCCTTAGCCTTATCACGTACAATGTGTTGGAGCGCGAGCCAATAGTAGCGCGAGTGCTCAACAGTGATGTCACTGTGTTCCGGAAGTAAACAAAGGAGGTCATGTGACCTTGTATATTTGGGTTTGGGTTAGTTTGAGTAATATATTGAATATGTTCAAACGACCTCAAACTATTATTCCACTGGTTTGATCTTTAGAGATGCCTGTTGTTAAAAAAAGATATAGTTTTTAATGCAACATCTGAATTTATAAAACAAGAGAAGCTGCAAAAATAAATGTAGTAAAGAAAAAGTACATGATTTCCCTCCTAAATGTAGGTCCCCTATCATCCTCCTCTTCATCAATATATCACAGGTCTCAGATATATCCAGAGCCTGTCTCTGATTGGCTGAAACACCAAACAGATCATTGCAGCATTACCCATAATTCCCTCTGTTTCAGCCCTGTTTCCAAAGTGCTGATTCTCTGTCTATTACTTTAGATGAAAATAAGGAGCCCCTCCCCACGCCCCTCTGAGAGACATTTGGTTACAAAGAACTCAATGGTGCTCTAGAGGAGATTCAGGTGATAAGGGGGGGGGGGGGGGTTACCTTGGTTGCTGATTGGCTAATGGTTACACAAGACAACACATCGTTATGACATCATCAAGTGGCCAAAATTTGATCAGCTCATTTTCAGACAGGTTTTTATAGAAATGGATCAAAAAGAGAGAGAATCTTTGTTCCTGAAACTTTAAGAACAAGTACCTCAAATGATTCAGTGCAGTGCTTGAGTAAATGTACTGACAGAATGAGATGACAGTAATATGGAGTTATTACCAAACAACAACATTAACAACTATTCATTTACCACAAACACCTCCACATATTTACAGCAGGGGGCAGCATAGCATCGTTTACAAACGTCCTGTTTAAATTTAAGGTAATACATGTATTATTTTTAATATTTATTATTATTTTGGTGTATTGTAGTTTACTGTAGCTTGTCTTTTATATTGATGTATATCTTTCTCCTGTTGATTTATATATTTTAATGTTTATTTATTTAAAGGTCCCATGTCATGTCCATCTCTACTGATCATAGTTCCAGCGTTGAGGTCTACTAGAATAGATTCACATTGTTCAATGTTCCAAACTCACATTGGTTTCTCATCCAGCATCTCTGTATAGTGTGTGTATTCTCTCTCTGTCATACATGCCTTGTTGGAGCTCCTGCCCCCCCCCTCTCTGTGAGCCCAGTGGCCGTCAGCGAGACAGCGAGAGACAGCCCGAACATACACACACACACACACCCGCAGCCTGGCTGGGTGTTTGTGTGTGTGCCCAGTGTGAGTTCCGCGGTGTCTCGGTGTCTCGCTGTCTCGCCGACCCCACACCAGTGAGCCGGCTCAGTGTCCCGCTCCTCCCAGCAGCGAGCCCCACATCGTCCCGCCAAGTGTGTGTGTGAGGAAGTCCGCGGATTGGTCCAAACTTAACGGCTCCGCGGATTGGTCACGTCACTATACCCGAAATGCGTCACTATACCCAAGAAGTAAACAATGGAGAAAGAGAAATATCCATCGAGGCGTTCTGGGGCAGACAGACAGGTGTTCTCTGAGTTAGAGTGTTACTCCCTACAGGGTGCACTTTGAGGGTCTGAGACTCTGCAGACCGGTCACATGCAGAAGCTACAGAAGTTCACAAGGGGACGGGTCAGAACCAGAAAGCAGGACATGGGACCTTTAAGTATATTTTGTGCTTTAATGACGCCATCTGCTGGATGTTTATTTGCCTACACCAACCCCAGGTTACAAGGTCACATGACTAAGAGGGAGCTTCCTATTGGCTGAATCCAAATTTAAAATAACTTGATGCAAATATGCTTCTGAATTAGTTTGAAGGTCCCATAAAACGATTCCATTATAATACAAATAAGTGGAATTGTTGTAGAAAAGGTGGGTCTTGTGGTAAAGCTGCAGGTTCAACAGAATGCAAATGCATAGATAAAAGAAAATATTTGATATGATAACATGATAAAAGGCTATGTGATATGAGTGGAAATAGAAACAGAAAACCGGTCTCAATCGAACATGTTATCTAAAAAAATGTAACGTTTGTCCCCGAGCTTCACTGCCCCTAAATGATCAACTCAACATCGTGCTAACAGAATCCACTTCCCTTCATCTCCGCCTCTCAGAAACACACCGATGCATTATTCAGCATGCAGAGCTGCAGCAGATATGACAGCTCAGTTTAATATGCAGGAGACTCCATCAGCATGAGTACAAAGGGGGAGGAAGGGGGAGACTCGGGGGAGACGACCGTAACAGACAGGATCAGAGGAAACGCCAGCAGAATGAACCATTACTAAAACTACAATGACTTTAACCACAGCAGTGTAACAGATCACCGAGACCATCGGAGGCTGAATGTGTACATTTAAAATTACACTTACTGTGAATACAAGTAGTAACTAGATAATACATGACTATTTTAAGCATTTAAGACACAAAGCTATCCAAAACTCATCTGTTTGACTGTCAGACTTTATTTGTTGTTTCAAAACTAATTACAATTATAATAAAAAATACAAATAATTAAAATTGTAAAAAATTGTAAAAAATACAAATACATCTACAAATAATGTGTTTTTGTTTTGAATGTGTGCCAAAAAAAACAGGTGTAAAAAAAAAATCCATAACAAGTTTTACGTAGTGTATATTTTTGAAAACTGCGATAAAAGCAGATTTTTTTAATAAACCTCGATGTTGTGATAACTTCATTTTCTTCTTACACTGTGGACAAAACAAGGCACTATTGTGTAGGCCACTTAACAACAAAGGATATAATGCAAACATCACAATCAATGTATGCACAACATTAGAACACATTTCAATTACCCATGTCTATTTTCAAAAACTCCCAGCCCTTGATTTTTTCGCCCCAAAAAGTCAGACATTTTCAATAATTTCAAGGATCTTTGCTGAAATCACCTCCACCATGTTAAAGCTTTACAACATTGACTTCCTGCTTCAATGGAGGGGTGCAGGAATGAGCCCGACACGACTGAGAAAATCATCCAATGGAAAAATCCAATTAGCTTTTTGTCGAGGGACCCGTTACAACTTCAGGTTCAGCCAACAAAAACACGCCATCGCTGAAACACCACCCTTCCTTTGCAGAAAGTTCTGCCGTGAAAGCGCTCTGGCGTCAACCAGCTGGCTCTCCACTGCCCCGACTTCTTTTTTGGAAAGCCCACGCCATTTCATAAGTTGGAATGACTCAAAATGTCACAAACATACGCAGCTGAAGGTGCTCTACAAAAAAGCCTCAAGAACCACGGAGATCTGCCCAACGAGTAAACAGTCAAATTACAAATACTTGGTTCTATTATTACTCGATAAAGACCAGATCTGATAAACAGCATCGAGGGAGGGGCTTAAACATATCTGTCATTAATAAGTCATACAAAACAAACATAGCCGCCATTAATCAAAAACATATTAAAATAGGCGGGGCTTAGACAGCAGTGCTCATAACTTAACAACAAGTTATCTAATCATCAAACATCTTGGTGGATGTGTTTGGTGGTTCTTGGGGAGTAAGCCTTATAAAGCGTTACCATCCTGATCGGAACGCCAAAAATACCACAAAGATTGTACCTCGAAACCAAGGGATGGAAGTTCACCAAATTTGATACACATGCACAAGTTGTAACCAAGATCTAAAGTACCATAACAACCAATGGAAGTGGGCGTGGCATATTCAGCAAATGAGGCGTTAGCTCAACTTGCTGGGTGATTGAATAAGTTATTGTTACGTAACCCTAATAGTCAAGGGGTAAAAGTCATTATTACTAACAGGCATTGGTACTTTATGCAAGAACCCATTTACTTTTTCAATAAATCACAAATAACCATGTATTCACTTGAAATGTGGTTAGCTTGACCACAAGATGCGTGAGGGGAAATATTGGATATTTCAAGTATTTTGTTTCTCATTTTCTCAATGGCGTGGTTTCCCCATGTGTGAAACAGTGTGCTGTAACCTCAACATCGTTTGATCTGATTAGAGTCTATGTATTTGTTTTTACATCTCAAATCTATATTCCTGATGTTCAACATTACCAGAGAACTTCCCCGGTAATACCTTGAGTTCATGCAGTGTACAAAAGTATGGGAACATCTTCTCAGTGAAAGTGTGAGTGAAGGTGTGTAAGTGTGTGTTAGAGTCAAGATCAGAGAACGACAGCTTCCCTTTGTTCCAGTCCAGATTCACTCTGACCCTCTGGAGCTTCTTCAATGAGAGAAACATGGGTGGACGGGATGGAGACTTTGCTTTGTATCCACCAGAACAGATCCATATTCTCCACAATCCAGACCGAGTGTCTCCTTTTCTGTAGGCAGACTCTGCTAACACACCCAGTGACCAGACTGTACTGTCTCCAACCTGGACGTCCCAGCTGTGAGTCCCTGAGTCAAAGCCCTCAGAGCCCAGGACAGAGAAGTAATTAATCCTCTCTGGATTATCAGGAAGCTCCTGTCTCCCTCCTCGTCTCACAGAGGTCAGATCTTCAGACAGGAAGAGTTGTGGATGAGCAGTGTTTGGGTCCAGGACCACAGGATGGTAGGACACCATGTCCTTCATCTTGCTCCAGATGTTGAAGCTGAGGTTGCCCAGGTGTTTGGCCTGGTCTATCAGAGCTCCTGAGGGCAGCTGTGGAGCCTCCAGCAGGGGTCGCTGCAGCCTCTCCACTGCAGCCTTGTAGCTGAACAGGAAGGAGACGTCTTCAGCTCTCAGCTCCTCCTCTGTGGCTCTGACTGTGTGAGAAAGAGCTGCTATCTCTCTGCTCACAGCCTCCATCTTCTCCTCCATCATCCTTCTCTTCTGCTCCTCTTCCTCCCTCAGTGCAGCCATCCTGGCCTCCTCTTCCTCTTTTAGAAACTGGTGAAGCTTCTGAAACTGCTCCTTAATCTGCGTCTCTGTGTGTTGAGCCTGGACCTTCATGTGTTTAAATGTTTGATCAAACTTCACTTTAACTCGTTTCAAATACTCTAACTTCTGGAAACTCTCACACAGATTATTTAAAGCAAAGTCAATTATTATTTCCTTTGAGTCTTTTCTCTTACAGACCGGACACTTCCTCTCTTCTGTCTTCGTCCAGCAGCTCTGCACACAGTCTCTACAGAAGCTGTGGCAGCAGGACAGGGTGACGGGATCTTTAAAGATCTCACAGCAGACCGGACAGCTGAGGTCTCTCTCTAACCTGGAAGCCATGATTCTCCGGTTGAATCTGAGCACAGAGCAGCAGCCGCTCCCTGTCCCTGGAATTCACTTCCTGTTTGAGTCTTAGTTCCTGAAACTCTCCGTGCTCAGAGTGGATTCAGACGCTGCTCCAAGAAGAAGTATTATTCCAGATGTTCCTCCTGTAGACGTCCTGAAGACTGTTGTTCTGAATCTGACCGTCCGTCTCTCCCTCTCTCTGTGTGTGTGTGTGTGTGTGTGTGTGTGTGTGTGTGTGTGTGGGCATCGTCTTATGTAATAACCTGTTTCCTGGTTCGCCTCAGGTGAGTCAGGTGAGGTGCGGAGGCTTCTCAGGTTTAGTTGCATTCCAAACCTAATAATGTGTTATGAACTTCAGGCTACTTGCATAACCCCGGTTCTCATAGTAGCAGTCCAGTTAAAGAGCTGCTGCTTTGTAACGGGCTTGTACATTTGGGGATCGGATGCACTGCACCGAAACGCTTAACTCCTGTCCATATAAACGTGCAAGGCACAAGCTTGACACAGCGAATGCGACCACTGTTCTTCGGAGGAAAAACTCTAAGTCAATGGGGAAGCATGAGCCAAACACCACGGGCTCGAAAGCAGAGTTAGGCTTTACCAATACATGAAATGCCTGTAATCAAACTCAACGCACAAATGTCAC
The DNA here is from genome assembly GCF_949606895.1 of Notothenia rossii. Taxonomy (NCBI): domain Eukaryota; kingdom Metazoa; phylum Chordata; class Actinopteri; order Perciformes; family Nototheniidae; genus Notothenia; species Notothenia rossii. The sequence continues at coordinate 80,863,908 of NC_136907.1, read as the reverse complement.
CGACCTGCCAAGGAAGAGGCTAAAGCTATCAACACGTCTTCAGAGCCAGAGGGATCAAGGCGACTTCCAGAGAGCCGGGTCCCAATGGGAGGAGCCCACCAACCCCTTTCATAAAACAGCAGACCATTGGATGTTGTCTAGCAGTTTGACCCTCAGTGCAGTGCTAGAAGTACTCAGGTCCTTCACTTCAATTAAAGTGGTAATACTGCAGTGTGAAAAAACCCAAGTTACAAGTAAGAGTCTTGCATTCAAAGCCTTCAGTAAAAGTACAAAAGTATTATCAGCAAAATGAACTTAAAGTCTAAAAAGTAAACGCTTCTGCAGAGAAATGGCATTTATGTGTGTCAACAATTATATTTATATATGCAACATTTCTAGATAGTATTGCAGCCTCAAGTAGCATTTTGCTGTCGTAGACCAACAAGGTTCTGATGGGCTCAGGTCGACTGATGTGAACCAGTCTCCCCAGGGTTTCCCCCATATACAAATAGTGGCGGCGCAGCGCTTTTACATTTTTTATTTTTTTAATTAAAAATATAATAAGTGGCGACCCTTTTTTGGATTTGTAGTATTTGTGTTACTGTATGTTCAATAAAGGTGTATTTTTGCTAAATCTTGAAACATTGCCACTGTATGTACTAGGCAGGGCCGATTTTTGCCATAGATCTGGGGGGCGCTGTGCTGACAGCTCTGGGAGGGGAAAAACATTTGTGACCGTTGGCGCTCATCCTAATGTTCGGCCTAGATGTAACAATATTCATGATTAAGTAAATGTAACACCCTTTTCACCCCGGTTACACGTTTCATTTGCCCTGCACGATGGGCGCTGTAAGTGATGAAAGTGGGGGATGTTGGCTTATCAGGCATCCACAGCTCACAGCCAAAGTGCGAGTGTGGGAGCGAGAGAGCGAGCGAGAGAGCGAGGGAGAGAGAGAGAGGGTGGGTGCACCGGTACCTGCGCTGTCGTCATTAGCATCTGGTGCTAGCTGCGCTAACGGATATAAGAAGTAGATGTTTCTACAACCAGGGTGGAGGAGAGCTCTCCAGTCAGACTGAGAGGCTCAGTGAGGTAAAGGACTCTCTGAGTGTTTAGATAGTTCACTTTAGTCGAAGTTATCTCAGTGGGTCTCAAACGTTTTGACCACAAATTATGTAAACACATATTTCCAAGACACTCCTTTATAATTATTAGGATAAATAAAAACAGGTTTGAAATCATTCCAATGTATACTATAGGACACTTAACCAGACATATCATTTAAAGTTGGAGAGATACAAAAATATGCATAAATAAATAAATGTTAACTGATAAAATAAGATATGAATGAACAAAAATAAAATAAGTTACATTTATTTGTTATTGGCTATGGTAGTTATTGGTTATGTTCACATACTTATTTGATTATTAAAATGTAAACCGATCTTTTTCATATGGGTGTTTAGAGTTGTACCCCCTAGATCAGGTCTCTAGTCATTGTGTGCTCAAAGTGCACCAGATTGAAGCATTTGACTGTAAAATGTTCAAAACAAAATCTCCACGGGGGGGCATACCCCCGGACCCCCCTAGAGGATGTGACGTCCACCCCCCAATTCAAACATGTTCATACAATACTGAATACATTTGAAGCCATTTTGACGTATATTACCTAAGTCAATAAGTTTCTGTTTTTGTATTGTCTTTGTCTTTTGTAGAGATTTCATTTTATTTCATTTATTCTTTACATATAAAATCTTGACTAGGGCAGCAAATAGTCTAGAACCGGCCCTGGTACTAGGCCTCAAGAGCCTTTCTTGTGCTGGCAGAAACATATTTGGGCGCACTTCGCACGTGCACACTAAAAACTTCCACGCGCTCCGCGCTCACATTATGCTGGGCCCACGTGCCTTAGCACCGCTGCTATGACTCCATCCTAGGGGAGACACTGCTCCCTGTGAGTGAGCTTCCTGAATAGGTTTTTCTGAGCCCATAAAACCAGGAAAAGAAAATTAATTTAAAAAAAGGATGTTGAGACAAATGAAAGTTAAATGTAAGACAAAAAGCTAATATAAACAATGAATGATGAAATAAACCGACTACATGTTTTTATTCTACTCAGCCGATAACTCCCTTCAGCTACAGCCGCCTGCATTCAACATTGATAATACATGTTCCCACTAGAGCTGATTTGTTTGTTATCCCTTTAACCTCCAGCAAAGTGTGTGTGTGTGTTTGTGTGTGTGTGTGTGTGTGTGTGTGTGTGTGTGTGTGTGTGTGTGTGTGTGTGTGTGTGTGTGTGTGTGTGTGTGTGTGTGTGTGTGTGTGTGTGTGTGTGTGTGTGTGTGTGTGTGTGTGTGTGTGTGTGTGTGTGTGTGTGAGTGAGAGTGTGTGTGTCCTTTATGGGTGTGTCTTCGGTGGTCAGTGTTTCCAAAGGTTTTTTTCCTATACCACGGCCTACTACTAAAAAAAGGAGTCGTCCCCCGGCACACCGCGGCCCCAGCAGCCAGGATGGAAAAACATGAAGGATTTTGATCAATCTGGCGCTGACGATAAACCCACAAACTGTTGTTCAGCTGCTCTGAGAGAAACGACAGCTTCCAGTGTGTGTTCAGGAGGGAAAGAGTAGACGTTCCTCTTTAATACAGCTTATAGTACGGCTGACTCTGACCAGCCTCTGTTCGCTGTGTGTGAATCAGCTCCTGCTCCAATGGCATTTTGGATTATGTCAGAAAATAATACTTACACGTATTAATTGATTAACATACTGCTGTTAAATCAACATGTTTTGATTCTCTTGGCTATATAACCCTATTTATGTAAATCTGATTATAATACAACTGGGAAATATTACTTTCTTTTACACAAAAGGTAAATCTTTAGCCGGCAATTGATGTTTAAAATAAGGCATGCAACGAACATACGTTGTTATTTATCAGAATTATGCTTGAGTCATAAAGTAGTTCATTTAAACAAAAATGTTTTAATAACATTATATGTAATGAATAAATCACACCGGGTGAAAATCATTCAGACGTCACTCAGATCCATTTATCAACCACTCTAAACAAGGCGACACGTGACGATACATAAAACATCCAACAAGTGAACATTCAAAAATAAAAGCACAACTGGAATCCACAAAATCACAAAACATTTTTTTTTTTTTAAAAAGCCCAGAGTTAATCCGGGAGTTAATCCTGGAGTTAACCTGGGATTAAGGGTGCGTTCACACTAGGGCTGCAACAAACGACTAATTTGATAATCGATTAATGAAACGATTAATCGATTATTCGGATCGTTAAGGTTTTAACTGTACTACTACTTATATCAATACTGCTTATTGATCCGGTCCTTTTAACGATAGTATTAACGGTTCTTTTGACAAGAAATAAGGTAAACTAACTAAACAAATTGTGAACAAAACTAACATTGCTTTTTATTTTAATTAAATGCATAATATTTCACATCAAAAGAAACAACAATGTTTTAACAAATCATATTAAATAATGTGATGACAGAACTGTAAACAGAATAGCTGAAACTTTAACAAAATAACTCAGTTACCTCTAATCCTTAACCTATGTTTTTATAACTGAGTTAACTCTGTGTGTTGCTGCTAGCATACATAACACCTGACGTGGAAACGTTACTCGTGGACGGGGCTACAGAGCTACTAGAAAGACAGTGGAACCCGGTGCATTTCTCCGTCTGAATGTGGAGCACTTTTGCTAAATGTTTAGACAAATTGCTCGTTTTACCGCCTTTATATGATAAACTGTTATTGCACTTTTGGTAACGAGCATTGTCCACATCGAGACGGCTAAAGTTTAACCACACCTCGGAGCGCGTTCTCTCCGCCATCTCCTGCGTGTGTGTGTAAACTGCCCCGCCCCCTCGCAAGCAGGCGGGGGAGAGATCTCTCGTCTGAATTGGGAAAGATCTAAAATAAATTATAGACGCATTTTGTAGTCATATTGCATATTAGAAACTGAGTTGGCGACACTAAGACTGCGATATAATGTTTATGTAGCAATAATACATATGACATATGTTTTAAATGTCTCCTGTACCGATAAAAAAGAGCGATAACGTTGGAGCTTAACGGGGTGTAGAACACATGTGATGACGTCACCAACGAATCGACGACTGAATTGGTTGCCAACTAATTTGGTAATCGATTTTAATCGATTAAGTCGATTAGTTGTTACACCCCTAGTTCACACCAGCCTTGTATAGTCCGGTTGAATCAAACCCTGGTGCTTTTAGCTGCTTGGTGCGGTTCATTTGGGTTGGTGTGAACGCAGTCTGAGACCTCTGAAGTGAACTAAACAACCGGACTCTGGTCCGCTAAAACAGGCGGTCTCGGAGCGCTTGCTTGCGAACTCTGGAGCGGTTCATCTCTGGTGTGAACGCAGTCCGCACCAAAACATAGGAAGCGTAGTATTTACGAGTCACAAGAACGGATGTCTTCAAAGATCTTTAGCGAAAGAGTCTTTCAATACATCCGCGGTTGTTTAGTTAAAGAGTGAAGCAGAATGAACTGTTGTGTAAAGTCAAAATGTTCCGTCAGCTACATAAAAGTAAGAACACCTGTCGTCGGTGAAACGCCCTCCGTACTGCAGAACGTCTCATTGTATGTGTTTTATAATGTTTTTTAACGGACGTTGTCTGATTATATAATCATATGCGCGGGGCCGCTAGTTTCTGTTGATCTCCAGATTACCAGCAGCATGAGAATAACCTGCTGAAAGTGCTGATGCTCCATGGCGGAGGCTCCGGTAGAAATTGTCTGGATTTGCGTTTTTCCCCCTTAATGTCTGACCAATGGTTGAACAGCATTTCCGAGCACATGACTTGTGTTTAAAGTTTATAGTCCGTTTGAGTTTTGCCGTGTGAACGCAAACCGAACCTTCTGAAAAATGAAACAATGGAACAAAGTGTGTTCTGGTGCGCACCTGAGAGCGGACTATTAGGTGAATAACTGGGAGTAAAGACGGTATTTAATCCTGGAATTAAAGCAAGGAGTAAAACAGAGACTTAATCCAAGAGTAAAGCCTGAAGTTAATCTGAGAGTAAAGCCTGGAGTAAACCGTGTACAGTGTGTGTTGGGATTGAATGGAGTGTTTAAAAGGCATTACCTTAGTCGTGAAAATACAGATGCAGTCCATCGCTCAGAGCCGGGAGTAAATCAGAGAGTTAATCCGGGAGTTAGTTAATCCGGGATTACATTCGGGAGTAAAGTAAGGAGCAAAACTGGGAGTAAATCCCTGAGTTAACCCGAGAGTAAAGCCTGAAGTTAATCCAAGAGTAAAGCCCTGAGTTAATTCAAGAGTAAAGCCTGAAGTTAATCCCAGAGTAAAGCCCTGAGTTAATTCAAGAGTAAAGCCCCGAGTTAATCCCAGAGTAAAGCCTGAAGTTAATCTGAGAGTAAAGCCTGGAGTTAATCCCAGAGTAAAGCCTGAAGTTAATCCCAGAGTAAAGCCCCGAGTTAATCTGAGAGTAAAGCCCCGAGTTAATCCAAGAGTAAAGCCTGAAGTTAATCCCAGAGTAAAGCCCCGAGTTAATCCCAGAGTAAAGCCTGAAGTTAATCCCAGAGTAAAGCCCCGAGTTAATCCAAGAGTAAAGCCCCGAGTTAATCCAAGAGTAAAGCCTGAAGTTAATCCAAGAGTAAAGCCCCGAGTTAATCCCAGAGTAAAGCCTGAAGTTAATCTGAGAGTAAAGCCCCGAGTTAATCTGAGAGTAAAGCCCCGAGTTAATCCAAGAGTAAAGCCTGAAGTTAATCCAAGAGTAAAGCCCCGAGTTAATCCAAGAGTAAAGCCCCGAGTTAATCCAAGAGTAAAGCCCCGAGTTAATCCCAGAGTAAAGCCTGAAGTTAATCCAAGAGTAAAGCCCTGAGTTAATCCAAGAGTAAAGCCTGAAGTTAATCTGAGAGTAAAGCCCCGAGTTAATCTGAGAGTAAAGCCCCGAGTTAATCCCAGAGTAAAGCCTGAAGTTAATCCAAGAGTAAAGCCCCGAGTTAATCCAAGAGTAAAGCCCCGAGTTAATCCAAGAGTAAAGCCCCGAGTTAATCCGAGAGTAAAGCCCCGAGTTAATCCAAGAGTAAAGCCCCGAGTTAATCTGAGAGTAAAGCCTGAAGTTAATCCAAGAGTAAAGCCCCGAGTTAATCCCAGAGTAAAGCCCAGAGTTAATCCCAGAGTAAAGCCCCGAGTTAATCCAAGAGTAAAGCCCCGAGTTAATCTGAGAGTAAAGCCTGAAGTTAATCCAAGAGTAAAGCCCCGAGTTAATCCCAGAGTAAAGCCTGAAGTTAATTCAAGAGTAAAGCCTGAAGTTAATCCCAGAGTAAAGCCCCGAGTTAATCCAAGAGTAAAGCCTGGAGTAAACCGTCTACAGTGTGTGTTGGGATTTAATGGAGTGTTTAAAGGCATTACCTTAGTCGTGAGAATACAGATGCAGTCCATCGCTCAGAGCCGGGAGTAAATCCGGGGAAACAGGCATGTCATCACCCGCCTCCCTCCCCCTCCCTCCTTCTCTCCCCCTGCTCCGGGTGAGTCAGGGCGCTCACTCACGGCTTCATTAAGTGTCCGTCTTCAAAAAATAACAGCTCACATACACCAACACACACACCGACACAGCCTCCATCTACCGGTGCAGAGCCGCCTCCTCCCTCTGCGGGGGAGCACTGGACCACTCCGAGGCTACGTTCAAGGGCAGTGGGAAATCTCAAATCTCCCCTGAAAACCAAAGACTCACCCTGAGAAGCACATGCTCAAAATCAGAGTTTGGTTTGCATACACGAGGAATTGGCTTTGGTATATGTGGTGCACACAGAGACACAGGAAGAAGAAGAAGACGTAGTTTAAAGACAATATTTCCACAACATTTAAATATGTTATATGATAAATACTATATCCAAAGGGGAAGTGTGGAGCAGAAATGTGCAACGTGCAGGATTTACAATATTAAAAACATATTGTTTGCATGATGTGCATTAATGCAATTCATCATGTATTAATAAATGGTAGTCAGTGTCAGTGGGGGTCCCGGGTCTTGTTAATGACGCCGTAAGTAACCACACTCACTTATTCAAGTACCATTTTTATTATATATATATATATATATATATATTAATTGGGTCATGTGTGGAACTCGTAAAAAAGAAAGCTGTCAATTGCAACAGCAAGTGAAGGCAACGTTAAAACACCCGATTGTGTAATACACACAGAGGTAGGTTTGATATACAAATATGTCAAATGACACTTACCCTGAGAAGTACATGAGCAGAAGATGTAAGTAAATAATGAAGCTTATTACTGTCGTAAGCTAAACTCAAGTTCCCTTGCCTCACAATCCAATCAAATCAACTTCAGTTCGTACTGTAACTGTCATCGCCGCCGTTAGAAAGCAGGAGGGTGGAGATTTGGAGTATTTAATCAAAAATAAATTATACTAAATTTCCGCAACAGCATTACCGAGTCTGCACTGCGCATTAAGCGGCTGGTTATGCATTTGGGGGGGGGGGGGGTTGGCTGTTTAAATTAATAAGACGAGAGAGTTTTGTCAGAGTGCGTGCGGACCTGTCTGTTAGATAACAGGCGTGTGTAAGTCCTGCTGCAACTGTATTATACAAATGTGTGTAAAATGATAGCTGGCGCTGTAATCACTCATCTGGTTACGTTATTACATTGAACACCCCCCCCCCCCCACCGACCCCAAAAAAAGGACGTATTATTGGCTTCCCCTAATTTTTTCCCCACGCCACCTTACTGGTTGGTTGTTCAGTTATTTCAGAAACGGTAAAGGGAGAACATTTTGTATGTTTACACGTACAGCAAGTGAAGGCAACTTTAAAACACCTGCGTTTGATTGGGTAATTCACACAGAGATACTTTAATATATAAAAAGGTTTTTAAGATAATGTTTTTTAACTGATAGCAAAATAGAAAATCTTGAAAAATTCTAAATAAATAAGTGAACTAAAGAACCCAACAACTTCTGTTCTCTGACGAATAAAACCAATCATTTAAATAAAGATAGTACTTCGGTTATCCATAATAATGCATGTTGAAAAGCGCTGAATCAGCTTTAATCCTCTTTCCATTTTGTCCACATATTTTAATTTAAAATGCTTCTGAAAGCCTGTGTGTGTGTGTGTGTGTGTGTGTGTGTGTGTGTGTGTGTGTGTGTGTGTGTGTTGAATATTTTACACTTCCATGAATCCCCACCATGTGTGTCATCACGCTTCCTTATAAAACATTTAGCGCCCGACAGGAAGTGATATCAGCGGTGTTTTTCACAATAAAGCGTCGGCTGAGTTTATTCTGAAATGCAGATTAAGATTCTGTTGTTTGATTTCAGTCAACTTTGTTTTTGTTAATGTTTTCATATCTTTGTTTACTGTACAGCTGGTACAAACATTTCAGACTGCCTCCATTTATAAACCACTTATTTCCTCTAAACAAAGCGACAAATGATGAAGCATAAAAAACAAAACACAGGAAGTAGACCTTCACAATAAAAGCACAACTAAAATCCACAAAACCACCACCGTTATCGACCCTGAGCCCCAGCACAGCTCCAACCAGTAACTCTACTAAAGTACTTCATAGTACATTTACTAACCGGACCGGAGCTGTGCTGCTCAGACCGACAACATGGACCCAGATGGATGAAGCGCAATGACCCATGACCCCTGAACGCATCACCAAACTCCTCAACATGTCGCTGTGTCCCTTCAGTCTTTCATTATCAATAATATCATTTAATATAAACCCAGAGAGAAGGAGCTGGGGTAATCAGAGAGACATAATGCTCCTACATGGATTTAATATTAATAGATTATGTGTATAATATCATTTCAGATTCATTAAGTCTCTGGTGTTAACTCTGCTTCTTCTTCTTCTCTGTTTTTTAATTTACAGTGAATTAACTGCAGCGACATCTTGAGGCAATGACCCCTGAACCCCCCCCCACGCCCCACCGATGACCCACATGGACGGGATGGGACATGCGACCCCCCCTCCCCCCACGCTACTTACATGTCCATCCGGGCCGGGGGGGCGCTTGTTCTGCGCCAACGTGAGCAGGATTTCATTTAGGAGGGGGGAGTCCTACGAGCAGCCATTAAAATACAACCAGAGAGAGAGAGGGGAGAGAGAGAGACATTCAAAACAGGACACAGCGGCCCGGAGGAACGCGTTCATCATACTTTCAGTTCAGCAGATCCACATAGTACACACGGTCACATGACTTCACCACCGCTAAGCTAAAGGTGGCTAATGTTGGGCTATAAAGGAACTACGGCACGGTCACATGACTTCACGTCACCACCGCTAAGCTAAAGGAGGCTAATGTTGGGTTATAAAGGAACTACAGCACGGTCCCATGACTTCACGTCACCACCGCTAAGCTAAAGGAGGCTAATGTTGGGCTATAAAGGAACTACAGCACGGTCCCATGACTTCACGTCACCACCGCTAAGCTAAAGGAGGCTAATGTTGGGCTATAAAGGAACTACAGCACGGTCACATGACTTCACGTCACCACCGCTAAGCTAAAGGAGGCTAATGTTGGGCTATAAAGGAACTACAGCACGGTCACATGACTTCACCTCACCACTGCTAAGCTAAAGGAGGCTAATGTTGGGCTATAAAGGAAGTACAGCACGGTCACATGACTTCACGTCACCACCGCTAAGCTAAAGAAGGCTAATGTTGGGCTATAAAGGAACTACAGCACGGTCACATGACTTCACGTCACCACCGCTAAGCTAAAGGAGGCTAATGTTGGGCTATAAAGGAACTACAGCACGGTCACATGACTTCACCTCACCACTGCTAAGCTAAAGGAGGCTAATGTTGGGCTATAAAGGAAGTACAGCACGGTCACATGACTTCACGTCACCACCGCTAAGCTAAAGGAGGCTAAGGTTGGGCTATAAAGGAACTACAGCACGGTCACATGACTTCACCACCGCTAAACTAAAGGAGGCTAATGTTGGGCTATAAAGGAACTACATCACGGTCACATGACTTCACGTCACCACCGCTAAGCTAAAGGAGGCTAAGGTTGGGCTATAAAGGAACTACAGCACGGTCACATGACTTCACCACCGCTAAACTAAAGGAGGCTAAGGTTGGGCTATAAAGGAACTACAGCACGGTCACATGACTTCACCACCGCTAAGCTAAAGGCGGCTAATGTTGGGCTATAAAGGAACTACAGCACGGTCACATGACTTCACCACCGCTAAGCTAAAGGCGGCTAATGTTGGGCTATAAAGGAACTACAGCACGGTCACATGACTTCAGGTCACCACGCTGAGTCATGGCTGGGCTTTGGACTCCTTCCTGGATGTAGAAAAGGAGCTGCAGCTTTCAGATGTTGACACAGGCCCTTTCCTGCATTTTAAGTTTGTTAAATTAAGTCAGAATACCTTCTCTCATTCACACGATCATCCTCCAGAGGAACACAGGATGGTATAAACGATGGCGCAGCATTAACAAACGGCCCGGACAGGAAGGGATGACTCGGCAGCTTCTGATGCAACACTGACCACTAAATATTTCATCCCTGTTTCTCACAACTCCGATTATCAATCCCCGAGACACCGATGCTCGGCCAATATGTGGAAACATCAGTCACGGAAAAAACACACGACTGTGGGTTCGTAGTTTTTAATATAAATGTGGATGTTAGCAGCGCTTGGTTCACTTCCTAAGGTATAAGATTGAACACCAAATGCTTGATAGTACCTAGATAGTGAGCCTGGATGCCTGCAGCAGATCAAACACACTGAATCCTCTTCAAAGGTCTGATCTATTTTTAATATTCTCTATTTTTACTGCAACAGTGACCAGAACAGAGACGGGGAACAAGCCTTTCAATCCAGAACCAGAACAGAGCCGGGGAACAAGCCTTTCAATCCAGAACCAGAACAGAGCCGGGGAACAAGCCTTTCAATCCAGAACCAGAACAGAGACGGGGAAACAAGCCTTTCAATACAGAACCAGAACAGAGCCGGGGAACAAGCCTTTCAATCCAGAACCAGAACAGAGCCGGGGAACAAGCCTTTCAATATAGAACCAGAACAGAGCCGGGGAACAAGCCTTTCAATATAGAACCAGAACAGAGCCGGGGAACAAGCCTTTCAATACAGAACCAGAACAGATACGGGGAACAAGCCTTTCAATACAGAACCAGAACAGAGACGGGGAACAAGCCTTTCAATCCAGAACCAGAACAGAGAACAAGCCTTTCAATCCAGAACCAGAACAGAGACGGGGAACAAGCCTTTCAATACAGAACCAGAACAGAGAACAAGCCTTTCAATCCAGAACCAGAACAGAGACGGGGAACAAGCCTTTCAATACAGAACCAGAACAGAGAACAAGCCTTTCAATACAGAACCAGAACAGAGACGGGGAACAAGCCTTTCAATACAGAACCAGAACAGTATTCATCCTGGACTCCATTATAGAATAACATTAAAATAAATAAAAAAGAATAAAATGAAAAATTCAATAAAAAATCCAATTAAATAAAGAATAAAATAAAAAAATAATAAAATAAAGATAATAAAGAATTAAATAAATCAAATACAAAAACGAAAGAGTAAAATATAATAAAATTCACGTGAAACTGTGTTTGATGCTTTTTAGACATTTAAGAATTTTAATTTATTTATTAGATAAAAAAATAAAGAGTTGAATAAATTAAATACGATAATAAATAAATACAAATATATAGAAAAAGATAATATAATCAAGAATAAAATAAATAAATGAATACAATCTATATCAAAAATGTAATAAAATTTAAATTTAAAATTAAATAAAAATAATTAAATTAAATTATAAAATAAATAAAAATAAAGAATACAATAAATAGAATAAAATATAAAAACACTAATGAAGGAGAAAAAAAACATATAATAAATAATTTAAAAGAAAATAAAGAAAATTAATAAATAATCAGAAAATATATTTAAAAAGAATTATAAATAAAATAAACTATATTTCCGTGTAACAAAATAAAAACAATTAAATGTATTAAAAATAAAATACAATAAAATATTAAAGAATAAAATTAATTAAATACATATATTTCCCGTGTTAATAAGCCATATAAATATCTATCTGTGTTGCTCTCCTTACCTCGATGCTGGTGCTAAGGCTGGGCAGCGTCTCCGAGGCGGTCGTCGGGCTCTGGAGGCTCGAGAAGTCCCAAAGCTGGACGGGCGCCATCGGGTCCGCCGGCTTCGACGACTCCCCCCAACGCTGGCTCTGGTCCAATAAGGTCACTTCGTAAAACTCCTGGATATCTGGGAAGGAAGAGAAAAATAAATTCAACCAAAAACTGTTTTCTCAGCTCCTATGAAATGAAAGAAGAACAAAACTCGCAGGACAAAAAAAGTTTTTAATGAAAACTCTGGGTGTTTCTCAATGTCGAGGACGCTTCCTTGGTAGGACATGTCTTCCGAGTCAGGTCCTTCAGAAGCGAGGCAAGAATCCTTCCTGGCATTCGGAGAACGAAGAGTGGAACAGGCGAGCAAGTGTGCGTCATATGAGAGGCCCCGCCTTACATTTTCCGCCACAGATTTGGGGAAATTGGTCCGTGCTAGAGATGTCCCGATCCGATCACGTGATCGGGGATCAGAGCCGATCACGTGATTTTCAAAAGATCGGAATCTGGAGAAAAAGATCGGGGATTTTTTTTTAAATAATTTTTTTAAATAATTGTATTTAATGTTACAAAACAAAAATGACCATGTTCACGTCTTCAAGTCATCATGAGGCCTTAGTTTTGGTTTATAATTACACAACATCATGTATGTGTTGCTTCTTTTGGGCACTCTGTTGCCAGATTTGAGAGAAATAAGCAACCAAGACCTGGTCGCTTATTTCTCTCAAATCTGGCAACAGAGTGGGCATGGCGCAGTGTCTAATAGTAGCAGTAAGCTAACGAGAGGCTACGTTCAGCTGGTGACTCCGGAGACGGGACAGAGAATATGTCAGGAGTTTGGAAGTATTTTAAAATTGAAAGCGAAGGCAGTGTAACAGCCAGATGCAATGTTCCGCGTGGTGGAAAGAACAGAGCTACGTTCAACACGCCCAATATAATACGCCACCTGAGAAACAAACACCACCAAGAACACGACGAGTACAAAAATATTTGAATTGTGTTACTCCAGTAAGATGGAAATATAATACTTTGTTTATTCATGTTATGTTAAGCTGCTGTTGTTCATTGCATTAATACTAGACTAGTTAGTCTTAAGGCTAGAATTATGCACTAACCCCAAATTTGTATTTTATTATTTGTGACTGAATGTGAACTTGTGAAGCTAGTCAAGCTACCTCTTTCCAATAGAGTTATTTTTGTTTTGTTACTGCACGATCTGCACTCAATTTGTTTACATGGTTATTTTGTGGTGAACCACTGATAAGCTTTATTTTGTTTTGATCCAATGCTGCCGTGAAGCTATCCATGTTGGATAGAATGGGTCACTTCAATCAAAAAAATAACCTTAAGGGACAACTTGAATGCTTTTTTCCTTTTTTTTCTCTTAACGCATTGCATAAAGATCGGATCGGGAAAAATCGGTATCGGCAGATTGTCAAAATCAAATGATCGGAATCGGATCGGGAGCAAAAAAAGGTGATCGGGACATCCCTAGTCCGTGCGCAAAGCATTGAGGGGATTTGAAGACCCGAGGATACACATGTGCATCCTCAAAATTTCCCGCAACAAAGGATTCAGTCCTCGGAAGAATTCCAAGCATCTTGGACATTGGAACAGTCCTTCAGTCACTCGATGACGTAGCATCCTTGAAATACTGGCTCTGAAGGATCCTTCCTCGACATTGAGAAACACCACCTGCATGATTAGCTTTTCAAAATAAAATAAGATTAGGACTGGTCTGTTGTTGTTGTTTATTTGGTATATTTTGAAAAGAGAGTTGTGTGATTTTGATATTACTCTTTATAATTACAGTAGGTTTCAGAGCATGTAAACAACGACTGTATCGTTACACGGACAGACGCTTCTTAACTGAGGGAAGATGTGATTAAAACACATCACACAGTATGTTGTGAGTTTATTTAAAATTAATCACAGTCAGACCTTTGTTTTTAACGACAGTTTTTTCTCATGGGATGCAAGTAAAAAGAAGACAAGTGAGGGAGACAGATGAGGGAGACAGGTGGGGGAGGAGGTGAGGAGAGACAGAGGAGGGACAGAGAGAGGAGAGACAAAAAGGTTTCAAATGAAGGGAACTTGTGATTATCATGCAATGTTTACAAAGTATTAGGTACGCTTGCAGGAAGTGTGTGTGTGTGTGTGTGTGTGTGTGTGTGTGTGTGTGTGTGTGTGTGTGTGTGTGTGTGTGTGTGTGTGTGTGTGTGTGTGTGTGTGTGTGTGTGTGTGTGTGTGTGTGTGTGTGTGTGTGTGTGTGTGTGTGTGTGTGTGTGTGTGTGTGGGGTTATTAAAGGTCGCTCTCAGCTGTTCTTCATCAGGTTACGTGGTTGCGTAGCGTCGAGAGCAAACACAACAACAGACTCGCTGCTATCAAGGAACACTAGGCTGTATCTTCATTGATACGCCTCTGGATAAATATTATATACACGTTTTCTAATTGCCTTGTTTTTATATATGCTACTATGTGCATATTTTGACTCAACTTCTTAGGTTTATGTCAATATTTAAATTACATATTTGATAGAAACTGTCAAGGAGAACACATTTTCAGTGATACTTCCAGAACATAATGACATCACTATGGAACGCTCGCGCTCCTATTGGCTAGCAACACATTGCACGTGTTAGGCTAAGGGGAGGGATATCTCTAAACGGTTGACCAATCACAACAGAGCCGGACAGCTAAGCAACATCAGCAGGAGAGGACTCTTTAAAGTAGAGACACTACATACTGATATACACCTGGACATCAGCAGGAGAGGACTCTTTAAAGTAGAGACACTACATACTGATATACACCTGGACATCAGCAGGAGAGGACTCTTTAAAGTAGAGACACTACATACTGATATACACCTGAACATCAGCAGGAGAGGACTCTTTAAAGTAGAGACACTACATACTGATATACACCTGAACATCAGCAGGAGAGGACTCTTTAAAGTAGAGACACTACATACTGATATACACCTGAACATCAGCAGGAGAGGACTCTTTAAAGTAGAGACACTACATACTGATATACACCTGAACATCAGCAGGAGAGGACTCTTTAAAGTAGAGACACTACATACTGATATACACCTGAACATCAGGAGGAGAGGACTCTTTAAAGTAGAGACACTACATACTGATATACACCTGAACATCAGCAGGAGAGGACTCTTTAAAGTAGAGACACTACATACTGATATACACCTGAACATCAGCAGGAGAGGACTCTTTAAAGTAGAGACACTACATACTGATATACACCTGAACATCAGCAGGAGAGGACTCTTTAAAGTAGAGACACTACATACTGATATACACCTGAATATCAGCAGGAGAGGACTCTTTAAAGTAGAGACACTACATAATGATATACACCTGAACATCAGCAGGAGAGGACTCTTTAAAGTAGAGACACTACATACTGATATACATCTGAACATCAGCAGGTGAGGACTCTTTAAAGTAGAGACACTACATCCTGATATACACCTGAACATCAGCTGGAGAGGACTCTTTAAAGTAGAGACACTACATACTGATATACACCTGAACATCAGCAGGCAAGGACTCTTTAAAGTAGAGACACTACACACTGATGTACACCTGAACATCAGCTGGAGAGGACTCTTTAAAGTAGAGACACTACATACTGATATACACCTGAACATCAGCAGGAGAGGACTCTTTAAAGTAGAGACACTACATACTGATATACACCTGAACATCAGCAGGAGAGGACTCTTTAAAGTAGAGACACTACATACTGATATACACCTGAACATCAGCAGCAGAGGACTCTTTAAAGTAGAGACACTACATACTGATATACACCTGAACATCAGCAGGAGAGGACTCTTTAAAGTAGAGACACTACATACTGATATACACCTGAACATCAGCAGGAGAGGACTCTTTAAAGTAGAGACACTACATACTGATATACACCTTAACATCAGCAGGAGAGGACTCTTTAAAGTAGAGACACTACATACTGATATACACCTGAACATCAGCAGGAGAGGACTCTTTAAAGTAGAGACACTACATACTGATATACACCTGAACATCAGCAGGAGAGGACTCTTTAAAGTAGAGACACTACATACTGATATACACCTGAACATCAGCAGGAGAGGACTCTTTAAAGTAGAGACACTACCTACTGATATACACCTGAACATCAGCAGGAGAGGACTCTTTAAAGTAGAGACACTACCTACTGATATACACCTGAACATCAGCAGGAGAGGACTCTTTAAAGTAGAGACACTACACACTGATATACACCTGAACATCAAGAGGAGAGGACTCTTTAAAGTAGAGACACTACATTCTGATATACACCTGAACATCAGCAGGAGAGGACTCTTTAAAGTAGAGACACTACCTACTGATATACACCTGAACATCAGGAGGAGAGGACTCTTTAAAGTAGAGACACTACATACTGATATACACCTGAACATCAGCAGGAGAGGACTCTTTAAAGTAGAGACACTACACACTGATATAGACCTGAACATCAAGAGGAGAGGACTCTTTAAAGTAGAGACACTACATTCTGATATACACCTGAACATCAGCAGGAGAGGACTCTTTAAAGTAGAAACACTACATACTGATATACACCTGAACATCAGCAGGAGAGGACTCTTTAAAGTAGAGACACTACATTCTGATATACACCTGAACATCAGCAGGAGAGGACTCTTTAAAGTAGAAACACTACATACTGATATACACCTGAACATCAGCAGGAGAGGACTCTTTAAAGTAGAGACACTACATTCTGATATACACCTGAACATCAGCAGGAGAGGACTCTTTAAAGTAGAGACACTACATACTGATATACACCTGAACATCAGCAGGAGAGGACTCTTTAAAGTAGAGACACTACATACTGATATACACCTGAACATGTAGAGAAAGAGAGGGACTCTTTAGTTCCTCTACAAACTCGTTCCAAAGTAAATAATGCGGTTCTTTTCAGTAAAAGTTATTTTAATTCAGCCAGGATTTTTTCGCCCTGTTTTCTGGCTCCTTCCCGATAAAAGCCCAACTTCTGCCACGTTGATCTGTGCATAATCAGCACTCTGTAATCTGCTGCAGAATCTAAAACCAGTATCCAACTTTCATATTAAAATGCTTGATGTTTCTGTTAGTTTTGCACTAAAGGCTGAAATATATGTAACGTCTGCTGAGAGGACACATCTCTAAACAAAAGATCCAAACACAGATACTAATCAGCTGTTATGTAATACTCTCTGATGACTGAAAATAACTTGAGAAACCTAAAAATATAAAATGTCCCTTTCCTGTCTGACTCTTCTCTGAACAGTGAGCTCTGCAGGATGAATACTTGTACTTCATATACTTTAACTGCACACTTATTACTTGTACTTTAAGAACAAAAACAATACTTTTACTTCGAGTCATTTAACTAGTTTTTACTGCAGAATAAATACTTTTGCTGCAAATACTTTACATACATGTGACTACACACTAACAACAAATACTACTTTGTGTAATTGAACGACCTTTGACGGCAGAATGAGCAGAAATAATAACACGTGAAGTACTTTTCTTTAACTACATTATACTTCTGAATCAATACTTTTACATTTAGTACTTCTACAATTTTTTGTACAGTCAGTACTTCTAAACTACTGTTAATACTTTAACTACATTTAACTGCAAAAACAATGCTTTTACTTTCTGTTTGTTTGACTGCATGTCTCTGTTTATCAGTCATTATTTCAGGAACAACAATAAACAGCTCCTGACTGCACGCTCTGTTCTGATTGGACAGACTCTGATTCTTCTCGTTACAGCTGCTGTCGCTGAATAGGCATCTTATTTTGGCGGGTTGTGGAGAGAGAGACAAAGAAGCATCTGCACTCTAAAGAAAGATACCAGAGCCCTGTCTGCTCTGTTGTGATTGGTCAATAGCTTAGAGATGTCCCGCCCCCTTAGCCCATCACGTGCAGATGTCCGCCCCAAAGGCCTACCACGTACAGATGTCCCGCCTATCACGTACAGATGTCCCGACCCCTAGGTCTATCACATACAGATGCCCCGCCCCCTAGGTCTATCACATACAGATGCCCCGCCCCTAGGCCTATCACGTACAGATGCCCCGCCCCCTAGGTCTATCACATACATATGCCCCGCCCCCTAGGCCTATCACGTACAGATGCCCCGCCCCCCAGGCCTATCACGTACAGATGTCCCGCCCCCCAGGCTTATCACGTACAGATGTCCTGCCCCTAGGCCTATCACGTACAGATGCCCCGCCCCCCAGGCCTATCACGTACAGATGTCCCGCCCCCCAGGCCTATCACGTACAGATGTCCCGCCCCCCAGGCCTCTCACGTACAGATGTCCCGCCCCCCAGGCCTATCACGTACAATGTGTCGGAGCGCCAATAGGAGCGCGTGTGTTCCATAGTGATGTCACTACGTTCTGGAAGGAGTCCAATGGAGGATTTTTATACTTTTAAGTGTTTTTTTTGCTTTATTTAAGTTTGATTTCTGTGTCAAGAATGTAGACGTTTGTTTTAGTGATTTAAGAGCTTCATTTTCCTCTAATGAACCAAAAGAAAGTAAAGGAAATGCATGTTTATAACTCTTAAAGACACCTTTCTTATTTTATACTTAATAAAAGCATTTCACCCGGACTTCTTAGGGTTAAAAGAATCACATATACCTGATTTTAAGATATATATTTGTTTAGTTTTTACTGTATTTATTGACATTACGTAGGTTGGGCAACTCAAAAACGCCACTAGTTTACATGGAACAGTTCCTCAGAAACATTAGATAAATGCCTAAAAAAGCTTTGACTTAAGTAAAGAGTTTGAGTTCTTCTCCTGTGATAATGATATATATATTATATTCAGAGTTAATGAGCGTAGGGAGAACATGTGAACAGATAAACGCACTTTATAAATAGAAGAGGGATAAAGCGACTCACATGTCGAAGCTAACAGGTTAAAGATGACTCTGGACACGAGAGATGGGATTAGATTAAAGAGAGAGCGATCATATTAACCACTTAGAGGGAAACACAAAGGCTCCGGTTGTAAAGGACAGTAATTAAAGACCGGATTACACCGCCGTCGCTATCAGAGGTCAACAACAACACACCCTGAGGTCAACAACAACAACACGCTTCAACACTAAAACACTCCTGAACGCGGAGAGGAATAGAGCGGAGCAGTGATGAGTCCTAAAACCAGGAAGTGAGTCAGCATGTCTCCACTTCCTGTTCCCTGGTCTCAGAGCCAATGGGATCTCTCCATAGGGTTTAGGAAACTATCTGAACTAAGGTCTGTGGTTGAGACACATTGAAGAGACGGATCACGTTTTGTTCTACATTAAATCATCAGCAGTGACCCCACTGGTGATCTCTGAAGAGTGGACGTGTCTGAGAAACGATGGTTGTTACCAAGTGGCTGAATAGGACTACAGAAGTCGTGGAGGTCGTTGTACGTCATTACACCGAACACGTAAACACTCCTCTAAGTTAGTTTCTGTTCTGCTTGAGAGCAAGTCCCTGCCTCCTGCAGACTGTTCAAACAAACGCTTCAACTCCTTCCATCTAGAATCTGTGTGTTTGAATATGGATCTGAAGTTGGCGTGACGTTGAAGTCGTGCTGCTGGACTCGGCTGTAGTTCCTTTATAGCATCACGTTAGCATGTAGCGTCTGGACATTAGATTTATGATTAGAACATTATAAAAGTAGACATGTGGAGATTATCCTGAACAGAACATTTATCAAACAGGTTTCTTTTCCACAGACCTTATTTTTTACAATATTCCTAAATCCTCTGGAGAAGCCTCGTTGGCTCTGAGACGAGGGAACCAGCCGCTTCCTTCAGGGGGACTACAGACACACGTACAAGACTTTTAACAGCTTGATTTAAATATAATTATAATAAGTACTTCTAAAAACTAAGAAAAACTGGAATATTTTAGGACTTTTTAATGCTGCATTTTAAATTACTATTAAAATTAGAAAACTGGAATATTTTGTAGACTTTATAAAGTTTTATTCTCGTTTTGAAATTACAACTGAAAACAATATTAATAGTATTTTTGACAACGTTTACATTTAATCTCAATAAATAAACGCATCATATCGGCAAGCCAGGACACTAAACGTGTTATTGATCTGTTTTATTATCGATTGATTGTTTGGTCTTTAAATCTTTGAGAATAATAAACTGTATGTTCACTTCAACTCTTCGCCCCCTTTAAACAAATATGTCATATTTTGCTTACGATTTGCATTCAAATCAATAATGCACACACGAAAACTAAAGCATGCTATGATCATAACGTCAGGACATGATGAGAGACAACATGAAACTATATTAGATATTCATTCTTCGTGCCGCTGCGTCTCTCTGGGTCACGATCGCCCTGACGTCTGACGAAAAATACATTTCTGTCTCTCCAATCTGCAAACCCCCCAAAAAGATGTCTGAGCTCGGTGTAATCCCTCCGAGGACACGACGATTACCCCGAGTAATCCACACACACACACACACTCTCTCTCTCTCACACACTCTCTCAAACACTCTCTCACACCAGCCTGATTGCTCCCAGAGAATCTGAGGTTTTCCATTTTAATAAATCATTGCTTTATCTCAAAGCCTGTGAGCTGGATGAAGAAAAGTCAGAATCAATATAGAATTTTTTTATTTTAAAGTAAATTCCGATTGAACGTATTAAAAAAATGTAAATGATTGTGTCTGTCCCAAAAAAGAAAAAAACCTGGGATGGTAGACTAAAAGCTTTAGGAATCCAAACTATAACATATAATAAGTACCCTGTATCAACATTGATGCAAAACAAGTGAAGTTTGACCTTTTTAGAGAGATTTAGCACAAAAACCCACTTCTGGGGTCATTTGGGTGGATTTTCCATTTCTCTGGAACCCATCGGTCGATTTTGGTGATTGACATCTCTTTTTAACCGTCAGAGCCAATGGGATCGAGGCGAAGTTCCTAAATCCATCTAAACCAGGGGGGTCAAACTCAATTTCATCGTGGGCCACATTAGCATTATGGTTGCACTCAAAGGGCCGGTTGTAACTATATAAATATACGTATATAAATATCTAATAGATATATATAAAATAATGTATTATATTACATTATTGCCTCTGAATTGGATTATTATCAGATAGGATAATAACTTAGTAATTAACTTTGTCTGAAAGCAGAAGTCTGGGGCAAATAATTGCAAGTCTCTTCAGAGCGCATGTCACAAAACGAGGTGCATTGTGGGACATGTAGTTTATGGGCAACCTGCTTCTGTAAAGTGGCATGTAAACATATAATAAACATATTATATTATTTGCAAGCTCTTGCAGGGCCACTTGAAATGAAGTTGCCGGATTTGGCCCCCGGGCCTTGAGTGTGACCCCCCTGATCTAAACATTACCATTGGTGATGGTGAATGAGAGTGATGCGCAGCCAGAATGCCCAAGACCGGGAGCTGGGTTGTAGCTCTCATACACTCTATATGAAAACTAGGCTTTTTGCCATAAATGTTATGATGGATTATCAGTAATCGTTTCAAAGTGACACAAAGACTTTGGATTAACCTTCAGCAGCGTCTATATGCGTTTGAATGCCCTTGATCACAACTTTTGATCAGAGAACAGCAAAGGTACGACGTATTCCGTTTTAAAGTGAAGTTGTGTGTTGTCTTTGCCTGCCTTCGCTGTCGTGAGTTTTGATCGCACAGTGATGATACTTATACCGTTGGAATCTGTGGAATCTCAGCTTTCATATGATATCTAGTTTGTGCAGATCCGATCAAGTATATTGTGAGTTATGTGCTAAGTGCGTTAGCACTATTTCGCTTAGTGCTAATTCAGACGCTCGGCGTTAGAGTTGTGTTTCGGTAAAAGCGGCTCACACCGTTAAGTGGGCCATGACACATTCATAGATTATTAAATGTTAAGAAGCCCAGAGACACAGTTTCGTAAAAAAAAAAGAAAGCTTAACAGGTTAATGGAATGACCTCCATTCATTAAAATAACCTTCTGTTGATACGTTACTCCATTTTCTAATATAATTAATTAATAATTTTAACAACATTTTAATATAAAATTATTATTAACTTTTTTTTTTAAATAAATCAATATTGAAAAAGTTGTTTGACAGAATTGCTGACATTTTCAGAAATTATTTATTCAATAAGTCAACGTTTATAAAAGCACCTTTATTTTTGGGATTTTTTTAAAAATAATTTCAGTTTTGGGAAATTATTTATTTTTAAAAATATTTCTGAATTTTTATAAAATAACCTCACTTTGGAACAATTTGAGAAATCGAAATCAGGGACCAACACAGAGATACACCATCCCAGCTCCTGAGCTGACGAGGTGTAAAGGCATCCGATGTGACGAACAGGAGAGGAAGAGGAGCAGGAAGCAGCTTCATCCATTAGTGATGAAGACGCTGAGGTTTGCAGGACGAAGAGTAAAGGCTGCTGATGGTTAGAAAGACATGCGCCTCCTGAAAGCACTGCGTGTTTCCTGTGGGGTGATGAAGGAGAGGCTAACGCTTATGTAAATATATTTATCAATCCAAATATGTATACATGTCCATTCGAATGACCAACGTCTTACTAACTGTTACCTTGTTTTTGTAAATGACCTCACTTTAAATAATACTCGTTTAAAACAATTTAAAGAAAAATACACAATGAAAACATAAATGACAAAAGATAGAAAAAAATAGCTACATTTGGAGAAAAAAATACTTGATTGATGTGAAATTAAATCACTTTGCAAAATTAAAAAGTACGTTTTTTAAATGTACCTTATTATTGTTGAATTACCAGATTTCTGAAATGTTTCGTGTCAGAAATCAACAGGGTCAAAAAGGACAACAATGCTCCTAAGAATTCCCCTAAGAAGCTTAAGCACCTAACATTTGGCAAAGATGTATTCAACAGTTTGGGAAACATGTTCCATCATATTTAAAGGCCACCTATCAGGCTATGTGTAGGCAATAGCATACGTCTCAGATATATACAAATATATAAAAAACATGTCTGAAGTGTTTTGCTCAAAATACCAAACAGATTCTAGCCATGCCTCATATCCTCTGTTTCACTTCCTGTTTCTAAAGTGCTGATTCTGGGTGTGAACAGGTCTCTCTTGAGAATGAGACCCTGTGTCTCAATGGGATTTTCACCTGTATAAATAAAAAGGCAAAACAAAATAAAAGAAGAGGGGGCGGAGCTTATGCCGGCTCATGCGGGACCTGGCAGACACTGTCTAAAAAGCTGCGGTGATGAAACGCAAGGATTATTAGATGAAGGATTATTTCTGAAACAGAACGGAGCTCAAAGGCTTTCTCTCTTGCCGGTTATATGCAGCTCGAGTGCGGAAGAATCTGAAAGTACACAACCGGAACAAATCTGCCCCTTCCTTCAGACTTCCTCACAGAGCCCCTCCTCCAACACACACGAACGTGCACATGACCAATGAGGGCACGAGATCAGTTTGTGCACAGATGGAAGGCTGACAGGCAGGTAGGCCATCCAGTTACTTTAGCCGGCTCAGATGATTGGTCGTGCTTTTTACAGCGCCACGGCTTCCACAGATATTTCTTTATGGATTTTTTGTCAAAGCTCTTCAGATATTCATTGCTATCTGGATGTTAAGAGCATTCCATGGAATATAACAAGTGTATCTGAAGGGAACTACCTCCCCCACCTTTAAACTTCCTGTCCACTTTCAATAATACAAGTACATATTTTAATGTCAATCTTTAATCAGTTTTCTGTCAACTTTCTGTCAGTTGAGTTTTCGGTCCATGCTTTCAGTTTTTGAGTCAACTTTTTACTTTTGAAGCCTCAACTTTCTATTATAAAATGTATCAGTAAACTTTCAGTCCATTTTCTGTTATTCTTCAGTCAAACTTTTGTCAACTTTCAGTCAGTTTTTGAGTAAATTCTTTGTTTCGTACTTTCAAATGTACTTTGCGATTTTGCCCTTCTGTGGGATGAATAAAGGAATTCTGACTTTGAACTTTCAGTCCACGTTGGGTAGGGCTGTGGAATTAATCGTATTTTAAATTGCAATTGCGATTTTGGCCTGCCACAATTACAAGAACAACATAATCGAAAAAAAAGATTATTTAGCTTTGCTAGGTTGTGACAGCGCACTACAACATATCTGATCTAATTGATTGTAGTCTAATTTGTTTTTATTTATCATATTTATATATGTTTAGTAGCTTGTGGAAGTGCGCTCCAAAATATTTGTTGATCTTGTTTATTGGTATTTATTATTTTGATATTATTTATTTAAATGTATCATTTATTTAATTTATTTTTGTATTGGTTTTTCAGTTGAATTATACGTTCAGGTTAATCAACAGTTAAAAAGATACTGTTCAAATTATTATTTGTTTTAAAGTTTAATAAATGGATGTTTTCAAAGTCAATGAATAATCGTGATATCAATTATTCACATAAATAATCGTGATCATGATTTTTGCCATAACCGAGCAGCCCTAACGTGAACGTGTCAACCTTCTGTCAGTTTTCACTCTAAGATCTATAATAACAGCTGACTGTCATCTGGAAACTAAACCAGATCTCTAACCTCTCCCGTCACGACAGAAAACTGATGTTCTTCCTTTAGCTGCTGCAGTTTCTG
This sequence comes from Notothenia rossii, assembly GCF_949606895.1. NCBI lineage: Eukaryota > Metazoa > Chordata > Actinopteri > Perciformes > Nototheniidae > Notothenia > Notothenia rossii. The sequence goes on along the minus strand of NC_136907.1, from coordinate 80,839,051 downwards.
TTGACTGTGGTTTTGGGGGTTATTGAGGATGTTGATTTCTGACATTGTCAAGCTAATAAATGGCAGGTTTAACCAGAAAGTGTTCTGTCCTCTCTGTGCGCTGATTTTGATTCATTTTGTGTAGATTTCACTCAAAACTGCTATTTTCAATCCTAAAAATGTCAGAAATGAATTCAGCATCCTCAATAACCTCCGAAAACTGCCCTTAAATGGTCTGCATGCTAACGAATGCTAATTAAAACATATAATGCTAATTGTGTAAATGTCCCAACATCTGCAGGTTAGCATCCGTAGTGAGCTGGAGACCCTCCTCTGCATGTCTGTCATCACACTTTGGGGTCTCACCACCTCCAGGTTCACGGAGCTGAACCCATACGACCTTAAGGGAATATGGTGTGGTCTGACATTAAAGTGTGTGTCGTGAATCCACTGACCGATGAGCGCCTGGAACAGGTTGCTCTGGAAGATGTCGATGACTCTCTGGATGGAGCCTCGGAGCTGCCGGTCCTCGGCGTTGTGCAGCTTCGCTCGATAATCCTCCAGCAGCAGCAGCGCCCGCTGTGCATCTGTGGAGGGGAGAGAGGAAAGAAAACTGATCCCAGGGCAGCTCTGAATCTGCAGAGCAACAGACACCAGGTCACTTGGTACTGATTCTGGTTCTGATTGTTTGTAAAGCGTCTTCGAGCATTAGGAAAAGCACTATACAAAACCAAGGTATTATTATTATTATTGTTATTGTTATTATTATTGTTACTGCTGACCGCCTGAGCTTGCACTACTTGTGTTGTTCTTGTTGTTTGTGTTGTCACGTACACAACTACACTGTAGATGGAAAACCAGCAGTGGGTGGAAGTGGACTCCTTTAAGAACAAATACTATTGTTTAGAAATACTCCTTTCCAAGTTAAAGTCCTCCTGAACAGCACATCAGAGAAATGTAAAGTATAGAAGTACGCAAAATGTACGCAGAGGTATGATATTATTTATTCTGAAATGCTGATCTGAATGAACATTTCTGCTGCAACAATAACAACAAGAAGAAGAAGTGTAAACCAGAAACTGTGGCAAGAGTTAAAGGGCTGTGTGGAGAGTTTAGTTGAGCGGATGACGGGTTTATGGAGGATCAAAACTTCAAAATCTGCAGCTGAATAAATCAAATCCTGACTCGAATAGAAACCAAAGGAAATCAGATTACATGCCGTTT
>NC_136907.1:80806745-80837648 GCF_949606895.1 Notothenia rossii | reverse complement strand
AGCAAACATTTTAATAAAAAGATGCAAAAACACCAGAAAACGACTGAGAAACGACTGGAAATAAACAAAGCACCACAAAAAGTCACAAAATGACAACAAAGAGCATCAAAAAGAAACAGGGACATGCGGAAACACCACGGAGTACAAAGATGTGTGAAATGAGCAGAACCATAATGAGCTTGGACTCAGAAGCATCCTCACAGAGGCTGGATGACTCCAGAGAAACACAAAACGACTGTGAATAGATGTTAATCAGTCCTAAAGAGGAAATATCTCCGGCAGGGTCTCAGTCAGTGGGGGCTTGGACTGTGAGCTGTAGGGTCGCCGGTTCAAGTCCCCGAACAGACCTAAATATGGAGTGTGGACTTCTACCTCCTGCCCTGCCGTGGTGCCCTTGAGCAAGGCACCAGACAACCCCCTTCCCCCCACTCCCATTGCTCCCCGGGCGCTGTGCAATAGCTGCCCACTGCTCCTGGTACTAGACTCCTGGTGCTAGACTCCTGGTGCCAGACTCCTGGCACTAGACTCCTGGTACCAGACTCCTGGTACTAGACTCCTGGTACCAGACTCCTGGTTCCAGACTCCTGGTTCCAGACTCCTGGTTCCAGACTCCTGGTGCTAGACTCCTGGCACCAGACTCCTGGCTCTAGACTCCTGGCTCTAGACTCCTGGTTCTAGACTCCTGGTGCCAGACTCCTGGTGCTAGACTCCTGATTATAGACTCCTGGTACCAGACTCCTGATTCTAGACTCCTGATACTAGACCCCTGGTGCTAGACTCCTGGTGCTAGACTCCTGGTGCTAGACTCCTGGTGCTAGACTCCTGGTACCAGACTCCTGGTGCCAGACTCCTGGTTCTAGACTCCTGGTTCCAGACTCCTGGTACTAGACTCCTGGTTGCAGACTCCTGGTGCTAGACTCCTGGTGCCAGACTCCTGGTTCCAGACTCCTGGTTCTAGACTCCTGGTGCTAGACTCCTGGTGCTAGACTCCTGGCACCAGACTCCTGGCTCTAGACTCCTGGTTCCAGACTCCTGGTACTAGACTCCTGGTTATAGACTCCTGGTTCTAGACTCCTGGTGCTAGACTCCTGGCTCTAGACTCCTGGTTCCAGACTCCTGGTTCCAGACTCCTGGTTCCAGACTCCTGGTGCTAGACTCCTGGTTCTAGACTCCTGGCCAAATGTCACTGTGTGTTCTGTGTGCTCTGCATGTGAGACCATTAAAGAGGGTTTCATCCCTCCCTTTCCATCTATAAGGAGATGTAAAAATACCAGAAAAAATAATGAGAATTCACTTGAAATGAATACAAAGCACCAAAATGCAAAACAACTAATTGCTCATGCAGAATGACAACAAAGAGATGCAAAAAGAGCACATAGAAACATAATATGACACAAAGGACAAAAGGATGCCATGATATTAAAAACACCACAAAGAGAAAAGATGCTCAACAATCACATGGATGCAAAATGACTACAAAGAAACATAAAAGGACAAAGATTAGATTTAAAACAATCACAAAGACATAATTAAAGCCTAAAAAGATGACAAAAAACTAAAACGACAACAAAAACACAGACTTTATATTTTATTATCATTGATCTAAATGTAATCACTTGAGACAAAGTATGTCCGTTGTCTATCTTAATTATTTATTTGGATTTAATCATGTTTTTTTAGTATTAGTGCGATGTGTTGCTGTGAGAGTCCGACTGAACGCTTTAATGCTCATGATGAGGGTCTGACCCCCATGCGGTGTGTGTGTGTGTGTGTGTGTGTGTGTGTGTGTGTGTGTGTGTGTGTGTGTGTGTGTGTGTGTGTGTGTGTGTGTGTGTGTGTGTGTGTGTGTGTGTGTGTGTGTGTGTGTGTGTGTGTCTGTGTGTGTGTGTGTGTGTGTGTGTGTGGGTGTGTGTGTGTGTGTGTGTGTGTGTGTGTGTGTGTGTGTGTGTGTGTGTGTGTGTGTGTGTGTGTGTGTGTGTGTGTGTGTGTGTGTGTGTGTGTGTGTGTGGGTGTTATGGGATTTCTGCACATGTCATGTCAGTTTTTATCCCGATCTGGACAACATGCTCAAAATTAATCTTGGCATAAATCTGGGTTTTGGCAGCCTGACACATGTTGCAACACACACACACACACACACACACACACACACACACACACACACACACACACACACACACACACACACACACACACACACACATATATACACACACATACACACACACACACACACACACACACACACACACACACACACACACACACACACCAGTGTAATTACACTAATATGAGGCTTTAACACACACACACACTCTGTGAAATAGTTTGTGTCCAGACACACTGTCGTACCATTGTGGTTCAGATACAATGCCTGTGTGTGTGTGTGTGTGTGTGTGTGTGTGTGTGTGTGTGTGCGCATGCGTGCGTGCGTGCGTGTGTGTGTGTGTGTGTGTGTGTGTGTGTGTGTGTGTGTGTGTGTGTGAATCTGGCCAACAACTCAGGGTTTGTCCCATCTTCACCTGATATACTTTATATATATATATATATATATATATATATATATATATATATATATATATATATATATACATATGTATATGTATACTATATATATGTCTTAAAGAGTTTTCCTCAACAAAATAAAATGTTTTTAAAATAATAAAATATCTTAAATGTTTAAAGATACTCATAAAAAATATACAAATCATATATATATCATATCCAGATAAAGTCCAAACGTCACAATTTGGTGGTTATTGTAGTATTCTGCATCTCAAGGGGTTTTCCTCACGAATCATTTGCCTAAAACCCAAGTTAAGAAACTATTTGATACGTTTATATTAAAAAAGAATTATCATTCACACACTGACAGAACACTCTAGACTCAGAGGGACAAACTCAAGAAGCAGGCGTAACAACATTTAATAATTGTTTATTAAGGTTTTTCTCCATCTGTCAGTAAATGATAATCAATACACATCAGTATCAGGTATAATGTTTTAAAACTCAAAGAATATTAAACTAATAGTAAATATGATGTTAAACTAAGCAGGAAGCTGATAACCCGGTTAAAACAACAGAGTAAACCGATTATAATGGAAATCAATTCAAACTTTATGTGAAAAATACAAGATTTCAAAGTTATACTTTTTCCTTTCAGCTGTTGATAGATCTTCTTTAATCTCCTTATTCTCATATCTGTTGTTCTGATTCAAAGAAACTTTCCATTAGTCTGAGTTATTGTTTAACGTTTAGAAACGTCTCCATCATCCAGCAGGAGCACCGTATCATTTCAGGACACTCAGCGATACAATCCATCATTAACAAAAGTCACGTAGAGTTACAAATCTCAAAGAAAATAACATGAAGAGCAGAAAAAACATTTAGCAAGAATCTGATATTTGTAAATGATCATAATAGAAAATAAACTTTGAATAAACGTGCAGGTTGAATCTTTTCCATTGGTGGTAATGGTGTCAGGACGTGAATGATTTCTGCTCAAAACAATCACACTCTCACATTTCATACACATGGTACATTTGACTTCCTGTCCAACAGAACATGCAGATTGCTCCTGCAGGAAGATGTTTGAGCAGGAGAACAATAAAGCTTTAGAACTCATTGATTAACACTAGAGCTCTCAGTGCGGGTCTATTTGGACTTCATGCTTTGTATCAGTGACGGAAGAAGTATTCAGATACTTTACTTTGGTTAAAGTTATAACACCACATTGTATAGATACTGTTACAAGTAGAAGCCCTGCATTCAAAATGTCCCACAGGTGAAAGTATGTAAAGTATAATCTAAATGAAGCTATAGTAATAAATGTAAAGGTACCCGATGCAGAAGAGTAAAGAGTAGAGTCGTGAAGTAAAGAGTCCAACATTTCACTTTGAACTGCATTCCACCTCAGCGCTGGGTGGACCGGGTTCTCTCATATTCCTACAGAACCGCTGATCCAAACAGCCTCACACGGGGCAGCAGCTCCCCCTGGTCCATAGCAACACACATGCTAAACAGGAAGTAGATGGGTCCCAGGGCTGGTGAGGTCATCTCAGATACACAGACGTCTTCCAGTTCGTTGATAGATCTCCTCTTGGTCTCGCTGGCATCTGTTTGGTCTTGGTTTGGTTTTGATCCAAAGGATTTGTGATCACTATGGACTCTGGAGGAGCTTCTCTCGGCTCTCCTTCAGCATTTCTTCAAGACCAACCATCTTGCTTTGAAACATGGAACCTTTCAGGATTAAAAAAACAGTTAAACGATAACTTTGTAAGAACAGAAAAAAAAGAAATGACCCGTGAACATTTGTGTCATGGTCACTTGGTTGTGTTGTCCATCAAGGACTCTTGATCAGTATCACTCTCTATCCTGTCTTGTTTCATTTTGTATTTACATGTCTCTTCTTTGAAATCATGTTCAGCTCTTGTCTTGGTCTCAGTTGGAGCTGCTCTTGATGCCCTCAGTTAAAGATTCTTCACTTTCAAGCAGGTTTTCTCCTCTGCTTACTTTACCCATGAGCTCTGCTTGTCCTCTCATGTCCATCAGGTACTGGACTCGTTGCTTCCAGCCTAACTTGCCCTCAGCTTTCTCTCCCTCAATCAACAGGTCAATGTACTCTGGAGTGGAGAGAGGATTTGGCTTCAGTGCGATCTCTCCTAGTCTGTTCAGACACTGGGCAGACCTCTTCATCATCTCCTTCACTTCAGCCTGAAGACGCTGATATTCAGCCTTCATTTTGTCGATCACTTCCTGAACAGTTCCCTTAGCCTCTGAGGCCTTCAGGTACTTTTCTTTCAGCTCCTGCACTGTTCGCTTTACTTTAACTTTCTTATACTCCCATCTGTACTTCTGGTTAAAATGTTTACTCCAATGACATTTGCCTTTACACTGTTTACAGTTTCCATCTGGTCCCATTGCCCAACACTTCATTTTATCTGCATCATTGGCCAAATTACATGGCCAGTGACAGGTGACATTACACACCTGACAGTTGGTGATGAACTTTCCAGAGCCAGATATGTCTATTTGAAAAGGCTTCATGAAGACTACTTCAATCTCAAATTTCTCATTTCTGCTGATCTCTGCTTCATGGAGTTTAAGTTGTTGAGTTGTCTCTTTAATCGCCTCAAGCTTGGCTAACCCTACTTTAACCTGCTTCTGCATATTTTCCATTGAGATCTGGAGCTGATCTCTTTCTCTGAGGACTTCCTTTGTCATTGTCAAGCTTTTGGTTATAAGCTTATCAGAAGCATCAAAGAACGTATTCATGCTTTCTGCCCCCATTTTCCAGAACATCTGATCAAAGCCTCCCTCTTCCTCCTCTCCTCTCGAGTCAGCAGCAGCAGATGATTGGTTCTGTGCAAACAAGGCAGAATTATTGAATTTGAAGTGAACTGGCAGCCCGTCTTCTGTTTTAGGACATGGGACGCCTGAAGCTTTGATCGCCTCTAGAACTGGTGGGCGTTGGCCGTCTGCGAATGTCACCAGAACCTGGAGGTTTTCTGTCACATCTTTGCCAAAGATTGAGAGCACAGAATCAAACACATACTTCTGTGTTGGTGTGAGCCGAGCTAAAGAAGCTGGAACTACAAAACACACAGCGTCAATTTCACTGACGCCACGCTCGGAAGAGAAGAGATTACGTATCTGTTCTGTGATCTCCTTGTCTCTTTTTATTCCTCGTGTATCTCCAAAGCCTGGAGTATCAACAACGGTCAGAGAGAAAGGGATTTTAAAGCCCTCTTGGTGGTTGATTTTGTACACAGTGACTTCAGAGGTCTGGCTCTCAGCTTGAGATCTCGACTGATCCTCATCAACTAACTTGAATCTGAAATCGTCCTTCCACTCTACACCAACGATGTAGTTGATGAGTCCATTGATCAGAGTGGACTTTCCAGATCCAGTTGCTCCAAGAAGCATAATTGTACGATTTGACTTCATGCTTTCTTTGCCAAAGTTGTACCTCCGGCATCCATCAACTTTCATGTCTTCTTCTTTCAGAGGCAGTTTGTAAACTGAGGGAGATTCAGAGTTGATCCTTTTGCTTTGACTTTTGAGGGATTCTTTAAGAAGTGAAGGTTTAGTTGTGCGGACATTAACAGCAATGCTTTCTTTGCTCCTTCCAGCTGCACCACAATCACACCTGACCCTGACAGCGTATTCTGTCTCTGGCTGAAGTCCTGAAATGATCACCTTCTCAGCTCCCGCCATCATTTGCTCCCAGTGGAGATCTTCCTCTTTCACCTGTTGGTCTGGTTCGGCGTACTCCACGATGTAGCTCAAAACGTGGACATCTTGTCCGAGCTCAGCAGGTTTCTCCCAGCTGACTGATATCTCACGTGAGGTAGATTCAACGTGGAGTTTTCCAGGAGGGCTGCAGGGTAAGGTTTGAATGGATCCACTGACTTCATTGGCTGGCCCGGCACCTATTGGTGTCTCTGCCCTGCATCTGAACATGTACTCTGTGTTAGGACTCAGGCCGCTCACTGTGACTTCTTCAGCTCTGGATGCTGTCTCTTGTTTCCAGCCGTCCTCTCCACTGACACAGTACTCAACAGAGTAGGAGGTGATGTCCTCTGCTCCAGATCTGGGTGGAGAAATGTTCAGCGTCACACTGCTGTGGTTTATATCACTTCCTGTTACTGTTGCAGGCTTTGAAGGCGGCTCAAAGTTGTCATTGACAGAAAGGCCGTCTGTATAAAGGTAGATGCTGGCTCCTTGCTGTGTCTCCTTTGTTAAACCCACTGTCAGAAATGTGATGTTCTTCTTCTCCTTGTTGGCCTCTGCAAAATCACTGAAGAGCTTTGCTTTGTTTCTCAATGTTTCTGCTACTTTGTTTGTGAGGTACCATTGTTCCTTTCCTAGATCTGGAGGGTGTTGATCTTGAGAGTCGTCTGGTTTGGGTGTTTGTTTCAGGTAGTTTGATAAAGTTGAGAGGTACGGTTCATCACTTCCCAGCGAGGTGAAGACAAAACACACAGCATGCTCTGCATTGAGAATTTCTTCATGAAAATCATTTTCGTGTGGAACGATCTTGGTGTTTTTCATCTTGTTGGTGTACGACTTTAAAATGGAGATTTCTCTCTCCTTACAGTCCATCCACTCGTTCAGGTCCTTGCTGTTGAAAGGAGAAGAACATGTCTTCCTCAGTTCCTCTGCGAGCACAGCTTCTTCTTCTCCTCCTCCTCGGATTGATGGAAGTTTCTTTGCCAGGGTTCGTTGGAATTCCAGTTTGAACTGAGAGCACTTCTTTTTAAAGGTTTTGAGTTTGTTTCCAATCTGTGGGAACAGCTGTGCAGTTTGGGTTCTCAGTGCATCATTGCACCTCATCTCCAGGGCACTGAGGTCCTCCAGGACACTCTGACATTCTTCAACTAATCCTATACTTATCTGACGGACAAGTTTAGCGGCTTTAGAATCTAAACATGTCAGAGGCAACAGCCAGACCTTAACTGGTACTGCCTTTTCCCCGTTGGCTCCCAGCAGCTTTGGCAGACTTTGGTACACCTCTACTGCCTCCTGAAAGGATGTTGGAGGTTTCGGAATCAAAAAGTCTCCAAAGAATCTGCAGGACACTTTCTCAACATTTGCTTTGTCCTCGTCTTCCATTTTCCCAGAATCTTTGCCCTCTATTGAAGCGACGAAGGGAATTTTCTTGATCTTCATTTTCAAGTCACCCTGAATGTCTGGATGGTTCTCGTTGACAGACACCTCACGGTCAAAGACAAAGAAGGCTTGAGCCCCATAAAGGATTCCTGTGACTACATGTGTTGCTATTCCTTGATCAAAGACAAATGGATGCTTAACATTGCCTCTTCCAAGATGATTCATGGACAGTTCGTTGAACTTTGTGGTAGCTTGGTAATTCAGTGTTACTCTGGCCTGATTTTTGGAAGTCTTGCTATCGTTCAGGTATTTGGCTGATCCTCCAACCTTTACCAGTCCACTCAAGAAACTCACCTTCAGAGATGCTTCAACATTTAGTGCTTTAGATTTGTCCTCAATTGATTCAGATGCAACTATATCAAACTCATTATAGCTCTTTGGTCTTTCTTCAATATGATTTTTATTGTTAAGATCCTCACGGTCCCACAAAGTGATTCCTGCAAAAGAAGAAGCAAAAATTAAGCTACAACCAGATTTGATGTTAATACACAGTTACTTTTTCGGGAAAGACATAACAAATTAAAAGTAAAATGCATTCCTGTCAGCAGGAAACACCTGGATATGTTCTTCTATAGGTTGTTAAAATTAAGATGGCCACTTCTCATCATTGCCACGGAGCCCGGCCGGGCACAGCCCGAAAAGGCAACGTGGGCAACACCTCCGCTTCTCCGTCCCGCGGGCCCACCACCTACGGGAAACAGCGATGGGGTCGGGTGCGCTGCCAGAAGGGTGGCAGTGAAGGCAGAGGGTCTCGACGGACCAGACCCGGGCGACAGAAGCTGGCTTTGGGGACGTGGAACGTCACCTCTCTGGGGGGGAAGGAGTCGGAGCTTGTGTAGGAGGTGGAGCGTTACCAGTTGGATCTGGTTGGGCTCACCTCTACGCACAGCGTCGGCTCTGGAACCTTACTTCTGGATAGGGGTTGGACTCTATTCTTCTCCGGAGTTGCTCAAGGTGTGAGGCGCCGGGCGGGTGTGGGGATACTCACAAGTCCCCGGTTGGGTGCTTCGTTGTTGGAGTCTACCCCAGTGGACGAGAGGGTTGCCTCCCTACGCCTGCGGGTTATGGGGGGGAAAACTCTGACTGTTGTGTGTGCTTATGCACCCAACAGCAGTTCAGAGTATACGGCCTTCTTGGAGACCCTGAAAAGAGTCTTGTATGGGGCTCCTGAAGGGGACTCTTTAATCTTGCTGGGAGACTTCAACGCACATGTGGGCAATGATGGAGACACTTGGAGGGGAGTGATTGGGAGGAACGGCCCTCCTGATCTGAACCGGAGTGGTGGTTTGTTACTGGACTTCTGTGCTAGTCACGTATTGTTCATAACAAACACCATGTTCGAACATAAGGATGCTCATAAGTGTACATGGTACCAGAGCACCCTAGGCGGAAGGTCCATGATCGATTTGGTTATCGTATCATCGGACCTGAGACCGTATGTTTTGGACACTCGGGTAAAGAGAGGGGCGGAGTTGTCAACTGATCACCATCTGGTGGTGAGTTGGGTTGAGTGGCGGGGGAAGCCTCTGGATAGACCTGGTAAGCCCAAACGTCTAGTTCGGGTGAACTGGGAACGTCTGGAGGAGGCCCAAGTTCAGGAGGCCTTCAACTCACACCTCCGGTGGAGCTTTTCGGGCATTCCTGTGGAGGTTGGGGACATTGAACCAGAGTGGTCGGTGTTCAAAGCCTCTATTGCCGAAGCCGCAGCGGGGAGCTGTGGTCTCAAGGTCCTAGGTGCCTCAAGGGGCGGTAACCCTCAAACCTCCTGGTGGACACCGGTGGTCAGGGAAGCCGTGGCCGAGGCAAAGCAGCTGGTGTGGGAGAAGTTTGGAGAAGACATGGAAAAGGACTTTCGGGCAGTCCTATCAATCAATGTTAACTTGGAAAGCCACAATATTAATATTTTAATTCAATAACATTTGGTGACATTATTGTGGCACATCAGTAAAGCCTTACATATAAATATACACTGAACACAAATATAAACGCAACACTTTTGTTTTTGCTCCCATTTTTCATGAGATGAATTCAAAGATCTAAAACATTTTTTAAATACACAAAATAACCATTTCTCTCAAATATTGTTCACAAATCTGAAAAGATCTGTGATAGTGAGCACTTCTCCTTTGCCGAGATAATCCATCCCACCTCACAGGTGTGGCATATCAAGATGCTGATTAGACAGCATGATTATTGCACAGGTGTGCCTTAGGCTGGCCACAATAAAAGGCCACTCTGAAACGTGCAAAAACAAAAGTGTTGCATTTATATTTTTGTTCAGTTCAAAGCAGTATTCTGACATTAGTTCAGATTAGCTAAGGCAAGGCGTAAGCAATAAACACGACCCTCCTTTCGAGTACCTTAGAGTAAACTTTTCCCGGGGAGGCTGAGTAGTGTGATGACTCTGCAATTGGCACACACACTCTGAAACGTGCAGTTTTGCTTTATTGGGGGGGTCTGGGGGGGTCCGAAAACCCTAGGGTTAAACCCTAACCCTAACCCTAACATGTCACCCATTGAGCATGTTTGGGATGCTCTGGATCGGCGTATACGACAGCGTGTTCCAGTTCCTGCCAATATACAGCAACTTGGCACAGCAATTGAAGAGGAGTGGACCAACATTCCACAGGCCACAACCTGATCAACTCTATGCCACGGAGATGGGTGACATGTTAGGGTTAGGGTTTAACCCTAGGGTTTTCGGACCCCCCCAGACCCCCCCAATAAAGCAAAACTGCACGTTTCAGAGTGGCCTTTTATTGTGGTCAGCCTAAGGCACACCTGTGAAATAATCATGCTGTCTAATCAGCATCTTGATATGCCACACCTGTGAGGTGGGATGGATTATCTCGACAAAGGAGAAGTGCTCACTATCAGAGATTTTTTCAGATTTGTGAACAATATTTGAGAGAAATGGTTATTTTGTGTATATAGAAAATGTTTTAGATCTTTGAGTTCATCTCATGAAAAATGGGAGCAAAAACAAAAGTGTTGCGTTTATATTTTTGTTCAGTGTATGAGGTGGCAGACATCATTTAATGAATTTTAACTGAACAATAACTGAATGAGTTGGTCTCACTCTTAGACCAGCAGGGGTACCAAATGTATGCAGACTGCTGCAATAAGTACATGAACTGTCTCATCGATGTTTGTCTGAATGAATATGATAATATTAACTATCACATTATTCCTATCAGCTCTCAATCACTGTTGTGATTCACATATTCATTCATTATTGAATAAACTCTATTTTCTGGAGGAGTTCATGATGAATGTTCCTCAAGATGCTTGCTCACCCTCCTTCAAATTTGAAAGACAAGTAATTATATCATATATCAAAACTCAAAAGATTCAAAGGAACAGTTCAGCGCTCCACGACTTTACTGCAAACAGTTACAACCTGGACTTTACATCAGAAAGAACAAACATTAAAGAAGTGACTAACTGCATCAGTTCGGGTTAAACAACGTGTATTCAGCTCAAACATAAACATCGCTGCAGTTATGATCCAGTGGAGAGTCCTTACCTGCTGGCCTAGTTCAATCAGAGAGGTTACTTTCTGTTGACTGGGCAGTGAAGTTTTACACACCGTCTGATTTGACTTTCTCAGGACTTAAAACTGTTTTTTGGGGGCAGACCCCCACAAAGAAAAAAATATATAGGGTCATCATCTGAACAGTTTGTTACGCTCATCGAGTCCTCCGTGAGCAGAGCATCAAGTTGACTATAACAGCTGAATGCGGCGATTACCATGTTGATCAGCAGAACGCCTCACACACTGATTAAGATCTACAGGTTTAGTGCGTTTTGATTCAATGCTGAGTGCAGCCTGAAGAACATATCGAGGATTAAAAAAATAATGTCCATGCTTTTATCTTCAGTAGACTTGACTACTGCAATAGTGTATTCACAGGGCTGAGAAATATGTGTTTTTACTGTATGTATTCCTAAAAAGCATTTTAATTTGTTTTGTAAAGCACTTCGTAAATAAACTTGCCTTGCCTTACAGCCAAACTTGACAGGCTCTTCTCTGTCATTGTAGACCGCAAATACCTCATTCCTTCCGTCTACTTGGATCCGCAATGCTTCTCGTTTTGCGCTGTTCCCCCGTTCAAATGAAATCGCCGCCAATCATATTTCCAGGCTCGCGCCAGGGAGGGGTTACAAGGCGCGTCTTGTGCTGCATTCACTTGCACTCGGACATTAGAGATTTTCTCTCATAAATGTCCGATGAGCCACAACTTCTATTTCAAAACAAAGCTGCCAACTGGGGTGGCAGCTGAGGTGGCAGCTGCCACCCCGTGCCACCCCGTAGAACCGCCACCAAGCACGAGCCTGCGTTCACCGCTATTCAAGATCACAGATCACTCGAGCCTTCAATGTCGAAAACGTTCTCTTTATTTTCTGGTATTGACGGCCACAGCCACGCCTTACAGAACCAATCAATAGTATAACACTCATTATGACTTTTCCCCACACTTGAACACAACTCCTACCGTCTCGTACTCCCTCCACACACACCGGAAAACGCACACACACACCTGGAAGGGGTGGTCTCTACCTAACTCCCACCAACAACATTGCCTACATAACTTTACAAATGTACTAAACTGTGCACATCTGATAACTGAAAAAACTATTAACTTGGACACGCTACAATATTATCCTTAATATTTACATTAAAACATTCCTTTGACACTTAACATTACTTTGCAAGGTAAGCACAACCAAAATAAGTTTGTAAAAGCAGAATTTGAACACTGTTTCTGTGCTCCTACAATATTTTTGTATAATACCATTACACCCTAAGCGTACAAGTACACTATAGCGATCGTTCACTTTCAACTGGCATGCTGTGGCATTTAACCTCATCACCACACCGCAAACAGACAGACAGACAGACAGACAGACAGACAGACAGACAGACAGACAGACAGACAGACAGACACACAGACACACAGACACACAGACACACAGACACACACACACACACACACACTGGATCGGCTCCGTTGGAGATCGCGGTCGTTTATGCTGACTTGTGAGAAATCTTTCCATTTTCGATCTGTGTTCACATACTGAGAATTATAACAACATTAGCCAAGTAACAGTTTGTGCTTTAAATTGCAACGACCCCTGATAGATCTCGCAAGAATGTGTATAAATATATACAGATACATTTTTATAACAAAACAATGGGGTTGCTAAGCCGTTGCTAGGCCAATTGTTGGAGTTGCTATAGCAACTCCAAGCTACCCTCTGGCGCCGCCCCTGCACACAAGACATCATTAGATCTATGGAGAGTGATATAGTGGAACTAGAAACAATAAGTGAGCCCACAGGAGATCGAGGATATATTTTCATCATCCAGGGATCAACACCAGTAAATACACCTCTCTTTGTCCGCTCTTCAAGGCTCAAAGGGCGGACTCCTGAGTTCCGTAATGTCCCCCTTACATGGCACTAAGGCTAGTTACATCATAACACACCAGTACATCTTCCTTATAGTTAATAAAGTAATTAAACAATAAAAAAAGACAAGATCAAGGGGTCATTAAGGTCTTTAAATTATTATTACCCTCTTCAAAGAGACTTCCTTGTAGTTAATAAAGTAATTACACATTAGTTCACAAGCCATACAATTTCAAAAGAACATCCATAGTTAACAACAACTTCATAGGGGCTTCTTTAAAGTTGTGTGAAGTAATTAAACATTAAAAATACAAGATCAGGGGGGTCATTAAGATATTTAAAATTATTATTGCCCTTTTCAAAAGAGACTTCCTTATCGTTAATAAAGTAATTAAACATTAGTTCACAAGCCATACAAAGAACATCCTTAGTAAACACAAATCATATTAAAAACTAATCTAATTTAAAGAGGACAATACAAGTTTTAGGTGACTTAGTGAGTGAAAATGATTTAATAATGGCTTTTTATTTAGTTTGAGCGTATTTCTTTTTTAAACTAACTCCACCCCCCTATCTTCTGGCATAGGATAACAGCAAAATCAGGGGGTGACAGGAAGGAGGAGAGGAAGGGGTGTGAGGGGGATGGGGGGAGACAGTCTCACACATCCAGACTCCATTTTTCATGAAGAGCCTCAGACGGAGGGGTCTGAACCGGCACAGAAACTGCATCCGTTTCTTGACTGGCGCTCCCGATGGATGGCGGTAAGTTGTCACAGGCATCTCGCTGATTAAACCCATATCGATGTGTCTCTTAGCCATTTTCTTTTTGAAAGTTTTAGGTGACTTAGTGAGTGGAAATGAGTGGCTTTTTATTTAGTTTGAACGGATTTCTTTTTTTTACCTTACTCCACCCCCCGATCTTCTGGCATAGGATAACAGCAAAATCAGGGGGGTGACAGGAAGGGGTGCGAGGGGGACGGGGGGAGACAGCCTCACACAACTTCAAAGAGACTGCCTTAATTAACACTAATCATATTAAAACGAATCGAATTTACAGAGGACAATAACGGACATCAAAGGTTAATTAGATTAGATTTACATCAAAGGTTGATTAGGGTTCTTAAATATGTCACATCTAGATATCTGTCATCTGACAGTCATCAGAGGAAGGATAACAAAGGTTAATTAGATTAGATTGACAACAAAGGGTCTATTACAGGGGGGTAATATCACACCTACATGTTATAACACCTCACCCCTCACATCAAAGGCTTAATTAAGGGGGTGTGGTATCACACCTACATGTGATAACACCTCCAACAAATGGGTAATTAGCATAAGTAGGGAAAGGTGTGACCTGTCACTTTGTATGCATACTAATTTGATGAAAGCGGGATGAATATCATTACTCTTATCTATACTGAAACAAAGATGAGGATTCCCTCAGTTGTGCTTCCTGTATAGTTCCTTGACTCTCACCACTGTTACGCTGACGACACGCAGATTTACTCTTCAGTTAGACTAAATGTGATTGGTGATATTAGTACTCTCCATGACTGCCTGTATGGATGTCACTTAACCTTCTTGATCTAAATTCATACAAACAGAGGTCTTTCTTAGTGTTCCTGGTAACTTTGTCTCTGAATCCTGCATCAGAACCCTGGCCCCCAACGTCAAACCCTACTCAGGAAACCTGGGTGTGATCTTTGACCAGAATCTGAACTTGAGCCTCACATAAACAAGCTAGTCCAAACCTGCTTCCTCCAACTCTGCAACATCACACAAATCAAATCCATGCTTTCAACCAGACATCTGGAATAACTGATTCTTAACTTTGTATCTGTGTGATTCCTTGTGGGGGCAAAAAGAAAATGTTGTTCTGTTTTTAAAGGTGATGTTTTTCCTCACCTGGGACGAGAGAGTCGTTGCGGCAGTCGTACAACATCCCAAGACCGAAAGGCCGTCCGAGCGCCGCCACCTCCATCGTCCCCCTGCCTTTCGCTCCGTGTGAACTGAAAAGAATCGACAACAGCTCGTTAGTTAACTTCAATGATTTGGTAATATCATGTCCAACCATGCTCACACTAATCTACAAATTGACACAAAGCCACTACCTATACCGGCGATTGGATTAACGATTGGGCCGATGCCGATACCGATGTTAATATGTTTTCATGTTTGTTTTTTTTGTTTTTTATTTTTTCCATTTTTGTGCCGAAAGAAATTATAAATCTTTTTGAAAAATATTCTAGTTTTTCATTACGTCCATTATAATCCATTATAACACGTCACTTTTAATGATAAGACATATTTCATTGAAATAAATGCCATTCATGAATCAAATCAACCTATTAATTTATAATAGTGCTGTGATTTGCTCAATTTACATTCTCAAATATCAGCTTTTTTGCTGACCTGCAGATGGCAGAAATGATGGCAAACATCAGCTGATGGCGATGTCAGACCGATGCATTGGGGCTCGCTTGCGTGCATAAATTAACATAACATTACTTCAAAGACAACCTTTTGAAACAAAATGACTACAAAAAAACACAAGACGTATAAAATGACTTGAAGAGACAACTACAAAAAGCCTCAGTGACTACCAAATGAATCAAGACTACTCCACTACTTCAAAGGGACCTCAAAATGAATGAAGACATCCCTTCACTAAACAGAGTGCATCCTTTGTGTATATTTCCATCAACACATCAACCTGTACTGTATGTTGTATTTCTTTGTGTTTATGTGTATCAATCTGTTTCATACTACAGAGCGAGCTGCATGCTGTTATCTTTGCTGGGTTTAACATCCCATCAGCCTCCTGTCAGCTGCTGGTTCAAACCTGCACCATGCTGCCCTCTGGTGGCCGCTCACACAAACTGCTCAGGGCAAACTGCACAGCCTGACATCAGAAACAATACCCATGATACACTTTAGGATCCACATCCAAGAACCAGGACTCTCTAACAAGTCCAAAGAGACATCACCCACTAGTAGCTGTTTCATTGAGACACATGTGACCTGATCCTATAAAGCGGTAACACCTCAGGCCTAAAAGAAAATATTGTTTGTTTCCGGTTTCCAACTGACCTTGCCGATTTATGTGTGACTCAGATTTATTTTATGATCTTGGGGAAAAAAAGTCCGGAAAATACGCTACGTTTTGTTGCGAAGGATGTGGAATGGGCCAAGGACGAAACCATTACGTTTTGGAACGATCCAAATCACAGGGCGGATCCACGACTTTAGTTTCAATTTCGCTGCAGTTACATTGGCGGAGGTCTGCGCTGTTGGAGTACCGTTCTATTTTTCTGTGTAGGCTTTCAATAAATGCAAACTCTGGCACACTTGCATGGTGGAACAAAAAAATACGTTCGTTACCCTAAACTGGCGTTCCGGTGTTATGCCGAATTATGCTCACCGAGATATTCTTGCACCTCGCGGGAGCGCACACAGCGTAAAGTGAAAACTCCAAGACATGTCAATGATTTGTACGGCAAATTACGGTTTGGAAACTATATCAACATCCACTCTGTCTGCCAGGATCTGTTATTTCAGCCAAGATGAGTGTTTCATGTATGAAACTCACCCTGTCCACTCAAAACACTATACATATCAGCTGGTAGAATAGTTTAATCCTACAGTGTATTTTAAGGAACTTAATAGAGGATGCAGTATTGTAGAAAAGTGACGTTGTACCACTCACTCTAATCGGGGCAGATTTGTTCCTGCAGAAATATAAATCTGCAAAAATAAAAGAAATGAAGATGTATAGTCTACAATAGCTTTATATACAGTACCAGTCTAAAGTTTGGACACACCTTCTCCTTCAATGGGTTTTGTTTCTTTTGTATTGTTTTCTACTTTGTAGATTAATACTGAAGACATCAAAACTATGAAATAACACATATGGAATCATCTAGTAAACAAAAAAGTGTTACAGAATCCAGAATGTGATTTTTATTTTAGATTCTTCAAAGTAGCCCCTTTTGCCTTGATGAAAGCTTTGTACACTCTTGGCTTCTCTCAGTCAGCTTCATGAGGTTGTCACCTGGAATGGTTTTCAGTTAACACGTGTGCCTTGTCAAGAGTCCATTTGTGGAATCACTTGCCTTCTCAATATGTTTGAGAGCATCAGCTGTGTTCTGCAGAGGTAGGGTTAGTGCACAGTGGAAAGCAGTTGTATAGTTCAGTGTACTGTTTAAGCTGAAAGCTTTTGTTTGTTTGTAAACGATTTGTAAAATAAAAAATAAAATAAAATAAATTCCCTACCTCCCCATGACCTTAACTGAGAACCAACCAGAAGCAAACAATTATTTATTTGAGGCCTCAGCAGAGACTCAGCGATCCTCCTCCTCAGTTACGCCTCGTCTTGGTGACCTGAATAGGACACACAGGAGAGACAGTATGAACACAACAGAACATAATAAGAACATATTGGTGCACCAAGGGAGAGAGACTAACTTATGGCAACACAAAAGAAAACATGGGAGCGGTGGAGATGAGGAGGTGTCGGCGTTCTGGTGATTTACTCGGAAGGCTTCAGTAGAAGCTGCTGGGAGTCCCAGCAGCTTCTACTGAAGCCAGTCCCCAACTCCGGGGACTTCCGGCGGGGGACTCCGGGTGGCAGTATACGCCGTGAAGTTGTTTGCAGCCTACCAGTAAACCCAAAGCAGAAGAAGAAGAAGTGACGTAAGCGGCTTCATTTGCCTAATAATCCTTGTGTCAAATTGTGAGAATTGTGAGAACTAAAGAGTTCTCATGAACTAAGTTCTGATGAACCTTTGTGGGAAAAGTACTGCGGTGTGAAAGCGCCTATTGCTCTGGGGGAGAAACTGTTTTTAGTCTGTTTGTCTTTGCACCTGTAGCCCCCCCTGGAAGGCAGCAGGTCCAACAGGTGCACACCGGGGTGGGAGCTGTCCTTTACAATGTTTGTGGCTTTATTGAGGCAGCAGGAGTTGCGAACACTGCATGGACCTTCTCACAGGGCGTTTCCAAGGAACTGCTGAGTCATTTCTACGATCAGATTAGGCAGGGTTCGACAGTGACGGTTGCCAGGTGGCCATTGGCAACTATTCAGAAAAAATGTCAACCACTTCTTGGCCGTTGGCTGCCATCAGTGGCAACCAGTTTTTAACATAAAGAAATAAGGACAGCAAACAGCAACATGTGCACCCCAAAATAGATAAATGTTAAATATTTGTTGCATTAAGAGTGATATTTAATTATTGTTGTGACCAGTCGGAACCTGATACTTAAGTTGCACGTGCATTGGTGTGATTACGGAGCCAGAAAGTGGTGTGTGTGTGTGTGTGTGTGTGTGTGTGTGTGTGTGTGTGTGTGTGTGTGTGTGTGTGTGTGTGTGTGTGTGTGTGTGTGTGTGTGTGTGTGTGTGTGTGTGTGTGTGTGTGTCTTTGAAGAGGTGGTGGATTACTCAAAAACAAAAAACAACTGTTAGTGTGTTTATGCACAAAGATAAACATGCAGTTTGGCCAAGGGCTTATTTCATTAGAGAGCAGAGAACGAGAACAACCTGGAGCAAAGAGAAGGAACTCAAATGAAGAAGCATGTCAGTGCAGAAGAGACTTCAGAAATAATCTTAGCCTTCATCTGCCAGCGAGCTGCAGGACTCATCTGAAGAAGACACAAGGTTCGAGGGGGGGTCTGACACTGAATGCTTTCTGGAGTCCAGCACTTCTTTGAGGTTCCTCTGACCCTTCCTCTGAAAGTGGAGTGGACACTGAGGGTCCGGTTCACAGTGAAGGGATTGAGACAGATGTGAGGGTGTTCTCCAAGGAGCTGGGGAAAACCAGGGTGTCCTCACAGATTGTGAGAAGAAAGCCCCCCGTGGCAGCTGCTGCTACCGTGGTGGTGGATCATATTTTGTCCCTCACATTTTCCTCTTCTCTTTCTTCTCTCACGTGTGTTCCACGTGAGAGGAGCAGTGTTGGGTGTAACGATGTAATCACATTACGTTTTTCGGTAACGGAGTAATGAAACGCGTTCTATTCTCCCTTTGACAGACTAGACTGTAGTAATTACATTATTCAGAAGTTTACAGTAACTTTGGATAATAACACGGGAGCAGAGTCTCTCTCTCTCTCTCTCTGTTATGTCTTCCTTATTGCAATAGTATTGTTATGTGTGTGCACATGTAGGCCTACGTTTTAGGTTTTGCATATAGGCTGTTGCTGAGTAAAGCAAAAGTAATGTAAAGAGTTACTTTATGTAGAGAGTAACAAAGTAATATATTGATTAACGACCCCATCACGTGAGAGGAGTCAGTTTGAGTGAAAACTGATTTAATAACGACTGATTTGTTATATATCTGTTGTCAGTGAATAAAGGGAGCAACATTTGACAGAGAAACTGCAGGCGAGCGGCACATTTCCCCTACAAATAGACGAACATACAGACATAAGTGGGGCTGCCCAACTTCTGGCAAACGTCAGATATGTTGATGCTGACTCAAAGAGACCTTTTTCTTCTGCAAAGAAATGGAAAGCCATACTACGGGAGAAGAAATATTCAGGGTAACTAATAACTATTTAAAAGAGAACAGTCTGACCTGGCGTCAGTCTTTGGACAGATGGTGCGGCAAGCATGACGAGGAGGGTGAAAGGATTTATTGGTAAGGTGAGGGCACAAAACCCACATATCGTGACAAACCACTGCATTTTGCATCGAGAGGCATTAGTTGCCCAAACCATGCCCCCGAGTCCACTGAGGTGCTGAATCAGGCCGTGCAGATGGTGAATTACATCAAATCAAAGCCCCTGAAATCTCGCCTCTTCTCCCAGCTGTGCGCCGAGATGGGAGCCGACCACCAAAGCCTGATCCTCCACACAAAGGTACGTTGGCTGTCACGGGGGAAAGTCCTGTCCCGTCTCGCGGATGAGAGGTGGTGCGCCAGGCTGGCTTACCTCGCAGACATATTTGGGCATCTCAACGAGTTAAACGCCAAGCTTCAGGGCAGGAATGAAAACATTTGATCATCCACAGACAAGATTCAGGGGTTTATGGAACAAACGTATCCTGCGGCGCGAGGCTTTGGAGCAGGGCTCCATGGACATGTTCCCGCTGACATCAGCTGCGCCGCAGGCAGCTAAGGAGCGCGCTGTATATGCCGAACACCTTCAGACCTTAAAAGAGATGATTGAGCGCTATTTTCCACGTGTGGCTGACACCGAGGACTATGACTGGATCCGAGACCCATTCCTCCAGGAATCCTCAACAGAAAAGCTCACTATGAGAGAGAGAGAGAGAGAGAGAGAGAGAGAGAGAGAGGAGTGCGCAGAGCTCCGTCTGGACCGCACACTGAAACTCAAATGTAGTGAGCTCCCACTGGATCAGTTTTGGCTTCTGCATCGGAGTACCCAAGCATCTCCCACCACGCGATTGAGCAACTTCTTCTTTTTCCCACTACCTACCTGTGTCAGCTGGCGTTCTCTACTCTGGTTTACATGAAGAACAACAGGAGGTCACGGCTCTCCGTTGAACAGGACTTGTGAGTGGCCCTCTCCTCAGTGCCACCAAGGATTAAAGAAATCTGCGCGCCCCGACAGGCATATGTATCTCACCAATTTGTAAGTCGGCAAAAATATTTACAATAGCACATGTTTCAATGCTGATTGCTGAAATGTTACATTTA
Source organism: Notothenia rossii (assembly GCF_949606895.1). Lineage (NCBI taxonomy): Eukaryota > Metazoa > Chordata > Actinopteri > Perciformes > Nototheniidae > Notothenia > Notothenia rossii. Next base: position 80,816,911 of record NC_136907.1, on the reverse strand, counting down.
TAATTCGTAGTTCAGGACCATGGACAGTGCATCTTCCTTGCATTGACAGTTCTCTGTGCTGAATTTCTGCTGAGTTTCCTTTGCCTCAGTTTTAATGTTGTGACCTGTCTGGTTTAAATTAGTGTGTTGCTGCTTTGAAGAAGCCTAATTTGATAAAGCTTCAAATTCATTTCTGAAATATTTCGTTAATAAATATTTGATGAGTAATGTAGTTGTCTTTGTCACATTTTACAATCCAAGTAGGGAATGAGTCCTTACCCCAAGTGAAGGAGTTCAAGTATCTCGGGGTCTTGTTCTCGAGTGAGGGAACAATGGAGCGTGAGATGGGTCGGAGAATCAGAGCAGCGGGAGCGGTACTGCAGTCTCTTTACCGCACCGTTGTGACGAAAAGGGAGCTGAGCCAGAAGGCAAAGCTCTCTGTCTACCGCGCCATTTTCCTTCCTACCCTCACCTATGGTCATGAAGGATGGGTCATGACGCAAAGAACGAGATCGAGGGTACAAGCGGCCGAGATGGGTTTTCTCCGCAGGGTGGCTTGTGTCTCCCTTAGGGATAAGGTGAGAAGTTCGGTCATCCGGGAGGGACTCGGAGTTGAACCGCTCCTCCTTCGCGTCGAAAGGAGCCAGTTGAGGTGGTTCGGGCACCTAGTTAGGATGCCACCTAGTTAGGATGCCACCTGGGCGCCTCCCTAGGGAGGTGTTCCAGGCACGTCCAGCTGGGAGGAGACCAAGGGGTAGTCCTAGAACCAGGGGGAGGGATTATATCTCTTCGCTAGCCTGGAAGCGCCTTGGGACCCCCCAGTCAGAGCTGGTTGATGAGGGGAAAAGAAAGTTTGGGGCTCTCTGCTGGAACTGCTACCTCCGCGACCCGACCACGGATAAGCGGGAGAAGATGGATGGACATTTTACTTGGCATTAGTAAATAATTATGCACATTTACAATAGTTTACATTATATGAGTGATAACACGTGTTATAAGGTCTAATTTGCACAATAGGTGTGCCTTGAGATTTTTACTTGTCCTTTGGTGTGCCTTGGGCACAAAAAGTTTGGGAACCACTGGAGTAGACTATACGCATTACACTGTTACACACCTACTATACAGTATACACTGTAGTGACTGTACAGTCAGAGTGTACTGTACTGTCTGTACACCGTGTCTTTTCTACAACTCTACATGTGTACATTATACAGTACATACTATATACATAGTGATGTACATACATACAATTTTGACAATCCACTATGTCTAAGCCAATCACATCGCCAGCTTCCCTTAACGTCACACAGATCTCGCGAGCAGTTGCGATATTTTGCGAGACTTCGTGAGTTCAGTAATGGCCGCCATATCAGAAGCCGACACAACTTTTTTCGTCTTTAGATGGTTTAGAACAAAAAAGGAGAATATACTTGAGTGCTAGTTTTTTTGCGAGTCCAAGTACCGGTTCCCGACGTTCCGTTTTTAACCGGACTTGAACCGAAACTTTTTACAAGTCCAGTACCGGTTTGGCGTACCGGTACGCAGCACTACTAGGAACTGACCCATCATTTAATCTCTTCCTGTGAACAACGGTTTTCTGAATGTGTTTTTGATTTTTATCGTGAAATAAGGTCTGAGGTTAGCACGAGCTGAAGAGCTTTTAAAATGTTATTATAAAGTGTGTCATCAACCACTGTATACAGAGAGAGAGCTATAGAAAGTACTTTTGACATAGTATCAAAGTACTAAAGCAAGTTACAATAAACAAGTATTAATATTAAGGCTGTCAGTCGATTAAAATATTTAATCGCGATTAATCGCAAATTAATCCCACCTTTTTGATCTATTCTAAATCTCAATCTCAATCTTTATTTATTTATACAGCACATTTAAAACAACCTTCAGTTGACCAAAGTGCAATAACTACAATATTAAATAACACAATGGGAGTACAATAATAAAACAATAATTAAAAGCACAATAACGAGAAACACATACAAAATAAAATAAAAGAAACACATACAAATATAAAAGTGTAATGTTCAAGTATTAAATGCTCCTGAGAGGAATATTCTTAAAGTCTTTAATACTCTTATCAACCTATGAGTGGACAAATATGCTTTATGCAAATGTTTGTTTATTATCATTTGATCAATGACAAATCTCTCTCTCTCTCTCTCTCTCTCTCTCTCTCTCTCTCTCTCTCTCTCTCTCTCTCTCAACCCTGTGTACTTCTCTGCACTGAGCCAGTTGCTCAAACAGACAAGCCTGTTTAAAGTTGTCGGCGAAATGCCGCTCCTCTGTCTTCATAACAGTCAAAGCATGAGACGAGTCAAAACAATGCGCTGTGATGTGCAGTCGACACGTTGGATGCGATCCAAATGATCTAACGCAGCCCCTCGTCCTCCACAATGTTAAGCTGTAGCCCCCATTTAGCTATGGCTGTTAAAAGCTTGCTGCTCGTAGACGTGTCCAGACGTCTCCCCGACAAACTTTCAAGCGTGGTCTGCCACAAGCAAGCGACTGTCAGCATCAGCTGTGTGCTTGGCTTGCTGTTTAAAACACCTTTTTTTGTATCCATATCTCTCGCTAGAATCTCCCACCATCCAACTAACAACAACAACAACAACAACAACAACAACAACAACGTCAAGCCTTTGGGCTCTGAAACTACGGGGCGAGCCGAGGACAAATACACATGCTTTAATCGTACGTTAAAATAATTAGTGGCGTTAAAAAAAAAATGAGTGGCGTTAAAAATGTTTTGCGTTAACGCATTATTAACGCGTTAACTTGACAGCCCTAATTAATATACAATACACAAGTTAAAGACAAATTCAATGCACTCCATGACATTAGAAGACATCCCAATTATGTTTTTTCTTAAAGAGTAGTCCTACCTTGAGATTTCTTTAAATCGGATTGTGGTTCTAACAGAAGTATTCAGTGTGTTTGAGATGTTTAGGAAACTCACCAGAGATTCTGCTGTTTGTTGAGAAACACCTGAGATCGTTGATTCTCCTCCAGAGAGACACAGCCTGGGAGAGTTTCACTTTCACTTATAGCGGGCTGTATTCAGCTTTGTGTGGTTTTCCCTTTCCTGTGGCGTGTTCTATGGTTTATGTGCAATGTGGCTTCAGTACTGGAAAAACACACACACACACACACACACACACACACACACACACTGCAGGGCCTCACACAAACTACACTGAACAAAAATATAAACGCAACACTTTTCTTTTTGCTCCCATTTTTCATGAGATGAACTCAAAGATCTAAAACATTTTCTATATACACAAAATAACCATTTCTCTCAAATATTGTTCACAAATCTGGAAAAATCTGTGAAAGTGAGCACTTCTCCTTTGCCGAGATAATCCATCCCACCTCACAGGTGTGGCATATCAAGATGCTGATTAGACAGCATGATTATTGCACAGGTGTGCCTTAGGCTGGCCACAATAAAAGGCCACTCTGAAACGTGCAGTTTTGCTTTATTGGGGGGGTCTGGGGGGGTCCGAAAACCAGTCAGTATCTGGTGTGAGGGTTAGGGTTAGGGTTACAGTTTTTCTCAATCGCTAAACCCACTATTTAGAATCAAAATTCCTTTCATCAAACCAACAGCACAGCCATCGAAACAGAAAACCATTTCTCTACAACAGTATACCATTTCTCATTGATATCACACAAAATGCAGATGCTAAGCAGTGTTTTGCAAAACAGATCACACAATTCTCTAACTGAAGTTACAATTCTCTACACAAAGATCAAAAATCTTTTGTGTAACTCATGTCTACAAAACAAAAATAATCTTCTCACAGTGGATAACACTTACTCCTCATAAACTTAGACCATAGCTACACTAATTGACACTTGATGTGCAAAATATTAACACTTGTTATCAGTCAATCAGCCATTGAAAAAGGTAACTCCATGGAATGTACTGTATACCTTACAGTAATGATGTTACATTGAAAACATTTACATGATAGAATTTGCATGACTGTACTTCAAATATTTTTTTAAATGGTGCCGGTAAAGCTATAATAGTGTTGATATGACTTGCATAGCTCTGATATGTTCATATGGGGAGGATTAGCTATAGCTGATACAACATTTTTACAGTCAGTAATTGTGGTCTTTTCCTTTTTGCACATTGAGAAATGTTTTTTTTTGTATTGGGGTGAATTGAGTACTTCACTTCCATGTAAATGAATTGCTCACAGCTGACATCAATGAATTTCCTATAGTAATTGTAATTAGTGAGAATCCTATAAAAGACCTCCCTCACTTCAGTAAGATGTTTGTCAAGGGTGGTGTCGACACGCAAGGAGATATTTCCCACGCTGCCTTGCAAGGGAAGACATACGCTGTGACGTAGATGAGGCTATGTGGCCAGACAGACGCCAAAGAGCAGATCAGTAAAGCTATATAGATCTCATTCTCTGCTTTACTGCTGATTTACATCATTTACCCATGTTATGTTTTTCCAGTGTATTGCTATTCATCTTTTGTTTCTGTTACGGTGCTCTACTGAAAATGAGACATAAAAACAATGACATAGTTACAGTAACACACTGTTTTTCCTATATGTAAGTTTGTTTCTCCCAACTTGTCGTTCAGTTTCCAATATCGATAGCTTGAGGTTTGTGTATTGATGATTGTAGTCAGTATTTAGTGTGCCACTTAGTAATGACTGTTCAAATAGTCTTCTCATGAGCTGACAAATGTTTGTTTTTGGAGAAGGTATCTGGTTTTGGAAGGGGTATTTTTAGTTTTGAGTGCCTTAGAGCACTTTGCAAGAAATGTATATTGTTATGGTATAATGTGTTGTTATGGTGACCGGAGTTTCAGTTATGAAAACACATTTGTCTCATTAGATGACAATTTGTTCTGTTTCGATCGACTTATTCTTTTTTGTGACCAGTATTTTCAGTTTTGTTCATGTAAGTGCATTTTGCAAAAGATATTCAGAGTTATGGCAAGTGTGTTTCTGTTTAGATGGCTATGCTCTTGTTTTGAAGAAATGAATTTTGATTCTAAATAGTGGGTTTAGCGATTGAGAAAAACTGTAAGGTAATGTTGTGAATCGAGTGGCCCATGGTGGTGGTGGGGTTATGGTATGGGCAGGCGTATGTTATGGACAAAGAAACCCGGGCCACTCGATTCACAACATTACCCTAACCCTAACACTAACCATCACACCAGATACTGACTGGTTTTCGGACCCCCCCAGACCCCCCCAGATGTAGAGATGAGAGATGTAGAGACGATAGATGTAGAGATGAGAGATGTAGAGATGTGGAGATGAGAGATGAGAGATGTAGAGATGTAGAGATGAGAGATGTAGAGATGTAGAGATGAGAAACGATAGATGTAGAGATGAGAGATGTAGAGATGAGAGATGAGAGATGTAGAGATGTAGAGATGTAGAGATGAGATGAGAGATGTAGAGATGAGAGATGTAGAGATGAGAGATGTAGAGATGAGAGATGAGAGATGTAGAGATGAGAGATGAGAGATGAGAGATGTAGAGATGAGAGATGTAGAGATGTAGAGATGAGAGATGAGAGATGTAGAGATGAGAGATGTAGAGATGTAGAGATGAGAGATGGAGAGATGTAGAGATGAGAGACGATAGATGTAGAGATGTAGAGATGAGAGATGTAGAGATGTAGAGATGAGAGATGTAGAGATGAGAGACGATAGATGTAGAGATGAGAGATGGAGAGATGTAGAGATGTAGAGATGAGATATGTAGAGATGTAGAGATGAGAGATGTAGAGATGTAGAGATGTAGAGATGAGAGATGTAGAGATGTAGAGATGAGATATGTAGAGATGTAGAGATGTAGAGAGTAGAGATGTAGAGATGAGAGATGTAGAGATGAGAGATGTAGAGATGTAGAGATGCAGAGATGCAGAGATGAGATATGTAGAGATGTAGAGATGAGAGATGTAGAGATGTAGAGATGCAGAGATGTAGAGATGTAGAGAATAGAGAGGTAGAGATGAGGGATGTAGAGATGTAGAGATGAGATATGTAGAGATGAGAGATGTAGAGATGTAGAGATGTAGAGATGAGATATGTAGAGATGTGAGATGTAGAGATGTAGAGATGAGAGATGTAGAGATGTAGAGATGCAGAGATGTAGAGATGTAGAGAATAGAGAGGTAGAGATGAGGGATGTAGAGATGAGAGATGAGAGATGTAGAGATGAGAGATGAGAGATGTAGAGATGAAGAGATGAGAGATGTAGAGATGTAGAGATGAGAGATGAGAGATGTAGAGATGTAGAGATGAGAGATGAGAGATGTAGAGATGAGAGATGTAGAGATGTAGAGATGAGAGATGTAGAGATGTAGAGATGAGAGATGTAGAGATGTAGAGATGAGAGATGTAGAGATGAGAGATGAGAGATGAGAGATGAGAGATGTAGAGATGAGAGATGTAGAGATGAGAGATGAGAGATGTAGAGATGTAGAGATGAGAAATGTAGAGATGAGAGATGTAGAGATGTAGAGATGAGAGATGAGAGATGTAGAGATGAGAGATGTAGAGATGTAGAGATGAGAGATGTAGAGATGAGAGACGATAGATGTAGAGATGAGAGATGTAGAGATGTAGAGATGAGAGATGTAGAGATGTAGAGATGTAGAGATGTAGAGATGAGAGACGATAGATGTAGAGATGTAGAGATGTAGAGATGCAGAGATGTAGAGATGAGATATGTAGAGATGTAGAGATGTAGAGATGTAGAGATGAGAGATGTAGAGATGTAGAGATGTAGAGATGAGATATGTAGAGATGTAGAGATGTAGAGATGAGAGATGTAGAGATGTAGAGATGAGAGATGTAGAGATGTAGAGATGCAGAGATGTAGAGATGTAGAGAATAGAGAGGTAGAGATGAGGGATGTAGAGATGTAGAGATGAGAGATGTAGAGATGAGAGATGTAGAGATGAGAGATGTAGAGATGTAGAGATGTAGAGATGAGAGATGTAGAGAATAGAGATGTAGAGATGTAGAGATGAGAGATGTAGAGATGAGAGATGTAGAGAATAGAGATGTAGAGATGTAGAGATGTAGAGATGAGAGATGTAGAGATGTAGAGATGTAGAGATGAGATATGTAGAGATGTAGAGATGTAGAGATGTAGAGATGAGAGATGTAGAGATGTAGAGATGAGAGATGTAGAGATGTAGAGATGCAGAGATGTAGAGATGTAGAGATGTAGAGATGTAGAGATGAGGGATGTAGAGATGTAGAGATGAGAGATGTAGAGATGTAGAGATGAGAGATGTAGAGATGTAGAGATGAGAGATGTAGAGATGTAGAGATGTAGAGATGAGAGATGTAGAGAATAGAGATGTAGAGATGTAGAGATGAGAGATGTAGAGATGTAGAGATGTAGAGATGAGAGATGTAGAGATGTAGAGATGAGAGATGTAGAGATGAAGAGATGTAGAGATGAGAGATGTAGAGATGAGAGATGTAGAGATGTAGAGATGTAGAGATGTAGAGATGAGAGATGTAGAGATGTAGAGATGTAGAGATGTAGAGATGAGAGATGTAGAGATGAGAGATGTAGAGATGTAGAGATGTAGAGAATAGAGATGTAGAGATGTAGAGATGTAGAGATGTAGATATGAGAGATGTAGAGATGTAGAGATGAGAGATGAGAGATGAGAGATGAGAGATGAGAGATGTAGAGATGTAGAGATGAGAGATGTAGAGATGAGAGACGATAGATGTAGAGATGAGAGATGTAGAGATGTAGAGATGAGAGATGAGAGATGAGAGATGTAGAGATGTAGAGATGTAGAGAATAGAGATGAGAGATGTAGAGATGAGAGATGAGAGATGTAGAGATGAGAGATGTAGAGATGTAGAGATGTAGAGATGAGATATGTAGAGATGTAGAGATGAGAGATGAGAGATGTAGAGATGAGAGATGTAGAGATGAGAGATGTAGAGATGAGAGATGTAGAGATGTAGAGATGAGAGATGAGAGATGTAGAGATGTAGAGATGAGAGATGAGAGATGTAGAGATGAGAGATGTAGAGATGTAGAGATGAGAGATGTAGAGATGTAGAGATGAGAGATGTAGAGATGAGAGATGTAGAGATGTAGAGATGAGAGATGGAGAGATGTAGAGATGTAGAGATGTAGAGATGAGAGACGATAGATGTAGAGATGTAGAGATGAGAGATGTAGAGATGTAGAGATGAGAGATGTAGAGATGAGAGACGATAGATGTAGAGATGTAGAGATGTAGAGATGAGATATGTAGAGATGTAGAGATGAGAGATGTAGAGATGTAGAGATGCAGAGATGTAGAGATGTAGAGATGTAGAGATGAGATATGTAGAGATGAGATATGTAGAGATGTAGAGATGAGAGATGTAGAGATGTAGAGATGTAGAGAGTAGAGATGTAGAGATGAGAGATGTAGAGATGTAGAGATGTAGAGATGAGATATGTAGAGATGAGATATGTAGAGATGTAGAGATGAGAGATGTAGAGATGTAGAGATGCAGAGATGTAGAGATGTAGAGAATAGAGAGGTAGAGATGAGGGATGTAGAGATGTAGAGATGAGAGATGTAGAGATGTAGAGATGTAGAGATGTAGAGATGAGATATGTAGAGATGTAGAGATGTAGAGATGAGAGATGTAGAGATGTAGAGATGTAGAGATGAGAGATGTAGAGATGTAGAGATGCAGAGATGTAGAGATGTAGAGAATAGAGAGGTAGAGATGAGGGATGTAGAGATGAGAGATGAGAGATGTAGAGATGAGAGATGAGAGATGTAGAGATGAAGAGATGAGAGATGTAGAGATGTAGAGATGAGAGATGAGAGATGTAGAGATGTAGAGATGAGAGATGAGAGATGTAGAGATGTAGAGATGAGAGATGAGAGATGTAGAGATGAGAGATGTAGAGATGTAGAGATGAGAGATGTAGAGATGTAGAGATGAGAGATGTAGAGATGTAGAGATGAGAGATGTAGAGATGAGAGATGAGAGATGAGAGATGTAGAGATGAGAGATGTAGAGATGAGAGATGAGAGATGTAGAGATGAGAGATGTAGAGATGAGAGATGAGAGATGAGAGATGTAGAGATGTAGAGATGTAGAGATGAGAGATGAGAGATGTAGAGATGAGAGATGTAGAGATGTAGAGATGAGAGATGTAGAGATGTAGAGATGAGAGATGTAGAGATGAGAGATGTAGAGATGTAGAGATGAGAGATGAGAGATGTAGAGATGAGAGATGTAGAGATGTAGAGATGAGAGATGTAGAGATGAGAGACGATAGATGTAGAGATGAGAGATGTAGAGATGTAGAGATGTAGAGATGTAGAGATGAGAGACGATAGATGTAGAGATGTAGAGATGTAGAGATGCAGAGATGTAGAGATGAGATATGTAGAGATGTAGAGATGTAGAGATGTAGAGATGAGAGATGTAGAGATGTAGAGATGTAGAGATGAGATATGTAGAGATGTAGAGATGTAGAGATGAGAGATGTAGAGATGTAGAGATGAGAGATGTAGAGATGTAGAGATGCAGAGATGTAGAGATGTAGAGAATAGAGAGGTAGAGATGAGGGATGTAGAGATGTAGAGATGAGAGATGTAGAGATGAGAGATGTAGAGATGTAGAGATGAGAGATGAGAGATGTAGAGATGTAGAGATGAGAGATGTAGAGAATAGAGATGTAGAGATGTAGAGATGAGAGATGTAGAGATGTAGAGATGTAGAGATGTAGAGATGAGATATGTAGAGATGTAGAGATGTAGAGATGAGAGATGTAGAGATGTAGAGATGAGAGATGTAGAGATGTAGAGATGCAGAGATGTAGAGATGTAGAGAATAGAGAGGTAGAGATGAGGGATGTAGAGATGTAGAGATGAGAGATGTAGAGATGAGAGATGTAGAGATGTAGAGATGAAGAGATGTAGAGATGTAGAGATGTAGAGATGAGAGATGTAGAGAATGAGATGTAGAGATGTAGAGATGAGAGATGTAGAGATGTAGAGATGTAGAGATGAGAGATGTAGAGATGTAGAGATGTAGAGATGAGAGATGTAGAGATGAAGAGATGTAGAGATGAGAGATGTAGAGATGAGAGATGTAGAGATGTAGAGATGTAGAGATGAGAGATGTAGAGATGTAGA
>NC_136907.1:80768851-80806545 GCF_949606895.1 Notothenia rossii | reverse complement strand
AGATGAGAGATGTAGAGATGTGAGATGAGAGATGTAGAGATGAGAGATGTAGAGATGTAGAGATGAGAGATGTAGAGATGTAGAGATGAGAGATGTAGAGATGAGAGATGTAGAGATGTAGAGATGAGAGATGAGAGATGAGAGATGTAGAGATGAGAGATGTAGAGATGTAGAGATGAGAGATGTAGAGATGAGAGACGATAGATGTAGAGATGAGAGATGTAGAGATGTAGAGATGAGAGATGTAGAGATGTAGAGATGTAGAGATGTAGAGATGAGAGACGATAGATGTAGAGATGTAGAGATGTAGAGATGCAGAGATGTAGAGATGAGATATGTAGAGATGTAGAGATGTAGAGATGAGAGATGTAGAGATGTAGAGATGTAGAGATGTAGAGATGTAGAGATGAGATATGTAGAGATGTAGAGATGTAGAGATGAGATATGTAGAGATGTAGAGATGTAGAGATGAGAGATGTAGAGATGTAGAGATGAGAGATGTAGAGATGTAGAGATGCAGAGATGTAGAGATGTAGAGAATAGAGAGGTAGAGATGAGGGATGTAGAGATGTAGAGATGAGAGATGTAGAGATGAGAGATGTAGAGATGAGAGATGAGAGATGTAGAGATGTAGAGATGTAGAGATGAGAGATGTAGAGAATAGAGATGTAGAGATGTAGAGATGTAGAGATGAGAGATGTAGAGATGTAGAGATGTAGAGATGTAGAGATGTAGAGATGAGATATGTAGAGATGTAGAGATGTAGAGATGTAGAGATGAGAGATGTAGAGATGTAGAGATGAGAGATGTAGAGATGTAGAGATGCAGAGATGTAGAGATGTAGAGAATAGAGAGGTAGAGATGAGGGATGTAGAGATGTAGAGATGAGAGATGTAGAGATGAGAGATGTAGAGATGTAGAGATGAGAGATGTAGAGATGTAGAGATGAGAGATGTAGAGATGTAGAGATGTAGAGATGTAGAGATGAGAGATGTAGAGAATAGAGATGTAGAGATGTAGAGATGTAGAGATGAGAGATGTAGAGATGTAGAGATGTAGAGATGAGAGATGTAGAGATGAGAGATGTAGAGATGAAGAGATGTAGAGATGAGAGATGTAGAGATGAGATGTAGAGATGTAGAGATGTAGAGATGAGAGATGTAGAGATGTAGAGATGTAGAGATGAGAGATGTAGAGATGTAGAGATGTAGAGATGTAGAGATGAGAGATGTAGAGATGTAGAGATGTAGAGAATAGAGATGAGAGATGTAGAGATGAGAGACGATAGATGTAGAGATGAGAGATGTAGAGATGTAGAGATGAGAGATGAGAGATGAGAGATGTAGAGATGTAGAGATGTAGAGAATAGAGATGAGAGATGTAGAGATGAGAGATGTAGAGATGTAGAGATGTAGAGATGAGATATGTAGAGATGTAGAGATGAGAGATGAGAGATGTAGAGATGAGAGATGTAGAGATGAGAGATGTAGAGATGAGAGATGTAGAGATGTAGAGATGAGAGATGAGAGATGTAGAGATGTAGAGATGTAGAGATGAGAGATGAGAGATGTAGAGATGAGAGATGTAGAGATGTAGAGATGAGAGATGTAGAGATGTAGAGATGAGAGATGTAGAGATGAGAGATGTAGAGATGTAGAGATGAGAGATGGAGAGATGTAGAGATGTAGAGATGTAGAGATGAGAGACGATAGATGTAGAGATGTAGAGATGAGAGATGTAGAGATGTAGAGATGAGAGATGTAGAGATGAGAGACGATAGATGTAGAGATGAGAGATGTAGAGATGTAGAGATGTAGAGATGAGATATGTAGAGATGTAGAGATGAGAGATGTAGAGATGTAGAGATGTAGAGAGTAGAGATGTAGAGATGAGAGATGTAGAGATGAGATATGTAGAGATGTAGAGATGAGAGATGTAGAGATGTAGAGATGAGAGATGTAGAGATGAGAGATGAGAGATGAGAGATGTAGAGATGAGAGATGTAGAGATGAGAGATGAGAGATGTAGAGATGAGAGATGTAGAGATGAGAGATGAGAGATGTAGAGATGTAGAGATGTAGAGATGAGAGATGAGAGATGTAGAGATGTAGAGATGAGAGATGTAGAGATGTAGAGATGAGAGATGTAGAGATGTAGAGATGAGAGATGTAGAGATGAGAGATGTAGAGATGTAGAGATGAGAGATGAGAGATGTAGAGATGAGAGATGTAGAGATGTAGAGATGAGAGATGTAGAGATGAGAGACGATAGATGTAGAGATGAGAGATGTAGAGATGTAGAGATGTAGAGATGTAGAGATGAGAGACGATAGATGTAGAGATGTAGAGATGTAGAGATGCAGAGATGTAGAGATGAGATATGTAGAGATGTAGAGATGTGAGATGTAGAGATGTAGAGATGTAGAGATGAGATATGTAGAGATGTAGAGATGTAGAGATGAGAGATGTAGAGATGTAGAGATGAGAGATGTAGAGATGTAGAGATGCAGAGATGTAGAGATGTAGAGAATAGAGAGGTAGAGATGAGGGATGTAGAGATGTAGAGATGAGAGATGTAGAGATGAGAGATGTAGAGATGTAGAGATGAGAGATGTAGAGATGTAGAGATGTAGAGATGTAGAGATGAGAGATGTAGAGAATAGAGATGTAGAGATGTAGAGATGAGAGATGTAGAGATGAGAGATGTAGAGATGTAGAGATGTAGAGATGTAGAGATGAGATATGTAGAGATGTAGAGATGTAGAGATGAGAGATGTAGAGATGTAGAGATGAGAGATGTAGAGATGTAGAGATGCAGAGATGTAGAGATGTAGAGAATAGAGAGGTAGAGATGAGGGATGTAGAGATGTAGAGATGAGAGATGTAGAGATGAGAGATGTAGAGATGTAGAGATGAGAGATGTAGAGATGTAGAGATGTAGAGATGTAGAGATGAGAGATGTAGAGAATAGAGATGTAGAGATGTAGAGATGTAGAGATGAGAGATGTAGAGATGTAGAGATGTAGAGATGAGAGATGTAGAGATGTAGAGATGAGAGATGTAGAGATGAGAGATGTAGAGATGAGAGATGTAGAGATGTAGAGATGTAGAGATGAGAGATGTAGAGATGTAGAGATGTAGAGATGTAGAGATGTAGAGATGTAGAGATGAGAGATGTAGAGATGAGAGATGTAGAGATGTAGAGATGTAGAGAATAGAGATGTAGAGATGTAGAGATGTAGAGATGTAGAGATGTAGATATGAGAGATGTAGAGATGTAGAGATGAGAGATGAGAGATGAGAGATGAGAGATGTAGAGATGTAGAGATGAGAGATGTAGAGATGAGAGACGATAGATGTAGAGATGAGAGATGTAGAGATGTAGAGATGAGAGATGAGAGATGAGAGATGTAGAGATGTAGAGAATAGAGATGAGAGATGTAGAGATGAGAGATGAGAGATGTAGAGATGAGAGATGTAGAGATGTAGAGAACGAGAGATGTAGAGATGTAGAGATGAGAGATGAGAGATGTAGAGATGAGAGATGTAGAGATGAGAGATGGGAGATGTAGAGATGAGAGATGTAGAGATGTAGAGATGTAGAGAATAGAGATGTAGAGAATAGAGATGTAGAGATGTAGAGATGTAGAGATGAGAGATGTAGAGATGGAGAGATGTAGAGATGTAGAGAATAGAGAGGTAGAGATGAGATGAGAGATGTAGAGATGTAGAGATGATGAGATGTAGAGATGTAGAGATGAGAGATGAGAGATGTAGAGATGTAGAGATGTAGAGATGATGAGATGATGAGATGATGAGATGATGAGATGGAGAGATGGAGAGATGAGAGATGAGAGATGTAGAGATGATGAGATGGAGAGATGGAGAGATGTAGAGATGTAGAGATGAGAGATGAGAGATGTAGAGATGAGAGATGTAGAGAGGTAGAGATGAGAGATGTAGAGATGTAGAGATGAGAGATGTAGAGATGTAGAGATGTAGAGATGAGAGATGTAGAGATGTAGAGATGTAGAGATGAGAGATGTAGAGATGTAGAGATGTAGAGATGAGAGATGTAGAGATGAAGAGATGTAGAGATGTAGAGATGAGAGATGTAGAGATGAGAGATGTAGAGATGTAGAGATGAGAGATGTAGAGATGTAGAGATGTAGAGATGAGAGATGTAGAGATGTAGAGATGTAGAGATGAGAGATGTAGAGATGTAGAGATGTAGAGATGTAGAGATGAGAGATGTAGAGATGTAGAGATGAGAGATGTAGAGATGTAGAGATGAGAGACGATAGATGTAGAGATGAGAGATGTAGAGATGAGAGATGAGAGATGTAGAGATGTAGAGATGAGAGATGTAGAGATGTAGAGATGAGAGATGTAGAGATGTAGAGATGAGAGATGTAGAGATGTAGAGATGTAGAGATGAGAGATGAGAGATGTAGAGATGTAGAGATGTAGAGATGTAGAGACGATAGATGTAGAGATGAGAGATGTAGAGATGTAGAGATGAGAGATGAGAGATGTAGAGATGTAGAGATGAAGAGATGAAGAGATGTAGAGATGTAGAGATGTAGAGATGAGAGATGAGAGATGTAGAGATGAGAGATGAGAGATGTAGAGATGAGAGATGTAGAGATGTAGAGATGAGAGATGAGAGATGTAGAGATGAGAGATGAGAGATGTAGAGATGAGAGATGTAGAGATGTAGAGATGTAGAGATGAGAGATGAGAGATGTAGAGATGTAGAGATGAGAGATGAGAGATGTAGAGATGAGAGATGTAGAGATGAGAGATGTAGAGATGAGAGATGTAGAGATGTAGAGATGAGAGATGTAGAGATGAGAGATGTAGAGATGTAGAGATGAGAGATGTAGAGATGAGAGATGTAGAGATGAGAGATGTAGAGATGAGAGATGTAGAGATGTAGAGATGTAGAGATGAGAGACGATAGATGTAGAGATGTAGAGATGAGAGATGTAGAGATGTGAGACGATAGATGTAGAGATGAGAGATGTAGAGATGTAGAGATGTAGAGATGTAGAGATGAGAGACGATAGATGTAGAGATGTAGAGATGTAGAGATGCAGAGATGTAGAGATGAGAGATGTAGAAATGTAGAGATGTAGAGATGAGAGATGTAGAGATGTAGAGATGTAGAGATGTAGAGATGTAGAGATGAGATATGTAGAGATGTAGAGATGTAGAGATGTAGAGATGAGGGATGTAGAGATGTAGAGATGCAGAGATGTAGAGAATAGAGAGGTAGAGATGAGGGATGTAGAGATGTAGAGATGAGAGATGTAGAGATGTAGAGATGAGAGATGTAGAGATGAGAGATGTAGAGATGTAGAGATGTAGAGATGTAGAGATGTAGAGATGAGAGATGTAGAGATGTAGAGATGTAGAGATGAGAGATGTAGAGATGTAGAGATGTAGAGATGTAGAGATGAGAGATGTAGAGATGAGAGATGAGAGATGTAGAGATGTAGAGATGAGAGATGAGAGATGAGAGATGTAGAGATGAGAGACGATAGATGTAGAGATGAGAGACGATAGATGTAGAGGTGAGAGATGTAGAGATGAGAGATGTAGAGATGTAGAGATGTAGAGATGTAGAGAATAGAGATGTAGAGATGTAGAGATGTAGAGATGAGAGATGTAGAGATGTAGAGATGTAGAGATGTAGAGAATAGAGATGTAGAGATGTAGAGATGTAGAGATGAGAGATGAGAGATGAGAGATGTAGAGATGTAGAGATGAGAGATGTAGAGATGAGAGACGATAGATGTAGAGATGAGAGATGTAGAGATGTAGAGATGAGAGATGAGAGATGTAGAGATGTAGAGATGTAGAGAATAGAGATGAGAGATGAGAGATGTAGAGATGAGAGATGAGAGATGTAGAGATGAGAGATGTAGAGATGTAGAGAACGAGAGATGTAGAGATGAGAGATGTAGAGATGTGAGACGATAGATGTAGAGATGAGAGATGTAGAGATGTAGAGATGTAGAGATGTAGAGATGTAGAGATGAGAGACGATAGATGTAGAGATGTAGAGATGTAGAGATGAGAGATGTAGAGATGTAGAGATGAGAGATGTAGAGATGAGAGACGATAGATGTAGAGATGAGAGATGTAGAGATGTAGAGATGTAGAGATGTAGAGATGGAGAGATGTAGAGATGTAGAGATGTAGAGATGTAGAGATGAGAGATGTAGAGATGTAGAGATGTAGAGATGAGAGATGTAGAGATGTAGAGATGTAGAGATGTAGAGATGAGAGATGTAGAGATGAGAGATGAGAGATGTAGAGATGTAGAGATGAGAGATGAGAGATGTAGAGATGAGAGACGATAGATGTAGAGATGAGAGACGATAGATGTAGAGGTGAGAGATGTAGAGATGAGAGATGTAGAGATGTAGAGATGAGAGATGTAGAGATGTAGAGATGTAGAGATGTAGAGATGAGAGATGTAGAGATGTAGAGATGTAGAGATGTAGAGAATAGAGATGTAGAGATGTAGAGATGTAGAGATGAGAGATGAGAGATGAGAGATGTAGAGATGTAGAGATGAGAGATGTAGAGATGAGAGACGATAGATGTAGAGATGAGAGATGTAGAGATGTAGAGATGAGAGATGAGAGATGTAGAGATGTAGAGATGTAGAGAATAGAGATGAGAGATGAGAGATGTAGAGATGAGAGATGAGAGATGTAGAGATGAGAGATGTAGAGATGTAGAGAACGAGAGATGTAGAGATGAGAGATGAGAGATGTAGAGATGAGAGATGTAGAGATGAGAGATGAGAGATGTAGAGATGTAGAGATGTAGAGAATAGAGATGTAGAGATGTAGAGATGTAGAGAATAGAGAGGTAGAGATGAGAGATGAGAGATGTAGAGATGAGAGATGTAGAGATGTAGAGATGATGAGATGTAGAGATGTAGAGATGTAGAGATGATGAGATGGAGAGATGGAGAGATGAGAGATGAGAGATGTAGAGATGATGAGATGGAGAGATGGAGAGATGTAGAGATGAGAGATGTAGAGATGTAGAGATGATGAGATGTAGAGATGTAGAGATGATGAGATGGAGAGATGGGGAGATGAGAGATGAGAGATGTAGAGATGATGAGATGGAGAGATGGAGAGATGTAGAGATGAGAGATGAGAGATGAGAGATGTAGAGAGGTAGAGATGAGAGATGTAGAGATGTAGAGATGTAGAGATGAGAGATGTAGAGATGTAGAGATGTAGAGATGTAGAGATGAGAGATGTAGAGATGTAGAGATGTAGAGATGTAGAGATGTAGAGATGAAGAGATGTAGAGATGTAGAGATGAGAGATGTAGAGATGTAGAGAGGAGAGATGTAGAGATGTAGAGATGTAGAGATGAAGAGATGTAGAGATGTAGAGATGAGAGATGTAGAGATGTAGAGATGAGAGATGTAGAGATGTAGAGATGAGAGATGTAGAGATGTAGAGATGTAGAGATGAGAGATGTAGAGATGTAGAGATGTAGAGATGAGAGATGTAGAGATGTAGAGATGTAGAGATGTAGAGATGAAGAGATGTAGAGATGTAGAGATGAGAGATGTAGAGATGAGAGATGTAGAGATGAGAGATGTAGAGATGTAGAGATGAGAGATGTAGAGATGTAGAGATGTAGAGATGTAGAGATGTAGAGATGTAGAGATGTAGAGATGAGAGATGTAGATATGAGAGATGTAGAGATGTAGAGATGAGAGATGAGAGATGTAGAGATGTAGAGATGTAGAGACGATAGATGTAGAGATGAGAGATGAGAGATGTAGAGATGAGAGATGTAGAGATGATGAGATGTAGAGATGAGAGATGTAGAGATGAGAGATGTAGAGATGTAGAGATGATGAGATGTAGAGATGTAGAGATAATGAGATGGAGAGATGGAGAGATGAGAGATGAGAGATGTAGAGATGATGAGATGGAGAGATGGAGAGATGTAGAGTTGTAGAGATGAGAGATGTAGAGATGAGAGATGTAGAGATGTAGAGATGAGAGATGTAGAGATGTAGAGAATAGAGAGGTAGAGATGAGAGATGAGAGATGTAGAGATGAGAGATGTAGAGATGATGAGATGATGAGATGTAGAGATGAGAGATGTAGAGATGAGAGATGTAGAGATGATGAGATGGAGAGATGAGAGATGTAGAGATGATGAGATGATGAGATGGAGAGATGAGAGATGAGAGATGTAGAGATGAGAGATGAGAGATGATGAGATGTAGAGATGTAGCGATGTAGCGATGTAGAGATGATGAGATGTAGAGATGTAGAGATGAGAGATGTAGAGATGAGAGATGTAGAGATGTGAGACGATAGATGTAGAGATGAGAGATGTAGAGATGTAGAGATGTAGAGATGTAGAGATGAGAGACGATAGATGTAGAGATGTAGAGATGTAGAGATGCAGAGATGTAGAGATGAGAGATGTAGAAATGTAGAGATGTAGAGATGAGAGATGTAGAGATGTAGAGATGTAGAGATGTAGAGATGAGATATGTAGAGATGTAGAGATGTAGAGATGTAGAGATGAGGGATGTAGAGATGTAGAGATGCAGAGATGTAGAGAATAGAGAGGTAGAGATGAGGGATGTAGAGATGTAGAGATGAGATGTAGAGATGTAGAGATGAGAGATGTAGAGATGAGAGATGTAGAGATGTAGAGATGTAGAGATGTAGAGATGAGAGATGTAGAGATGTAGAGATGTAGAGATGTAGAGATGAGAGATGTAGAGATGTAGAGATGTAGAGATGAGAGATGTAGAGATGTAGAGATGTAGAGATGTAGAGATGAGAGATGTAGAGATGAGAGATGAGAGATGTAGAGATGTAGAGATGAGAGATGAGAGATGAGAGATGTAGAGATGAGAGACGATAGATGTAGAGATGAGAGACGATAGATGTAGAGGTGAGAGATGTAGAGATGAGAGATGTAGAGATGAGAGATGTAGAGATGTAGAGATGTAGAGAATAGAGATGTAGAGATGTAGAGATGTAGAGATGAGAGATGTAGAGATGTAGAGATGTAGAGATGTAGAGAATAGAGATGTAGAGATGTAGAGATGTAGAGATGAGAGATGAGAGATGAGAGATGTAGAGATGTAGAGATGAGAGATGTAGAGATGAGAGACGATAGATGTAGAGATGAGAGATGTAGAGATGTAGAGATGAGAGATGAGAGATGTAGAGATGTAGAGAATAGAGATGAGAGATGAGAGATGTAGAGATGAGAGATGTAGAGATGTAGAGAACGAGAGATGTAGAGATGAGAGATGAGAGATGTAGAGATGAGAGATGTAGAGATGAGAGATGAGAGATGTAGAGATGTAGAGATGTAGAGAATAGAGATGTAGAGATGTAGAGATGTAGAGAATAGAGAGGTAGAGATGAGAGATGAGAGATGTAGAGATGAGAGATGTAGAGATGTAGAGATGATGAGATGTAGAGATGTAGAGATGATGAGATGGAGAGATGGAGAGATGAGAGATGAGAGATGTAGAGATGATGAGATGGAGAGATGGAGAGATGTAGAGATGAGAGATGTAGAGATGTAGAGATGATGAGATGTAGAGATGTAGAGATGATGAGATGGAGAGATGGGGAGATGAGAGATGAGAGATGTAGAGATGATGAGATGGAGAGATGGAGAGATGTAGAGATGAGAGATGAGAGATGTAGAGAGGTAGAGATGAGAGATGTAGAGATGTAGAGATGTAGAGATGAGAGATGTAGAGATGTAGAGATGTAGAGATGTAGAGATGTAGAGATGAGAGATGTAGAGATGTAGAGATGTAGAGATGTAGAGATGTAGAGATGAAGAGATGTAGAGATGTAGAGATGAGAGATGTAGAGATGTAGAGATGAGAGATGAAGAGATGTAGAGATGTAGAGATGAGAGATGTAGAGATGTAGAGATGAGAGATGTAGAGATGTAGAGATGAGAGATGTAGAGATGTAGAGATGTAGAGATGAGAGATGTAGAGATGTAGAGATGTAGAGATGAGAGATGTAGAGATGTAGAGATGTAGAGATGTAGAGATGTAGAGATGAAGAGATGTAGAGATGTAGAGATTAGAGATGAGAGATGTAGAGATGAGAGATGTAGAGATGAGAGATGTAGAGATGAGAGATGTAGAGATGTAGAGATGAGAGATGTAGAGATGTAGAGATGTAGAGATGTAGAGATGAGAGATGTAGATATGAGAGATGAGAGATGTAGAGATGAGAGATGAGAGATGTAGAGATGAGAGATGTAGAGATGTAGAGATGTAGAGATGTAGAGATGAGAGATGAGAGATGTAGAGATGTAGAGATGTAGAGACGATAGATGTAGAGATGAGAGATGAGAGATGTAGAGATGAGACGATAGATGTAGAGATGAGAGATGTAGAGATGAGAGACGATAGATGTAGAGATGAGAGATGTAGAGATGAGAGATGTAGAGATGTAGAGATGTAGAGAATAGAGATGAGAGATGTAGAGATGTAGAGATGTAGAGATGAGAGATGTAGAGATGTAGAGATGTAGAGATGAGAGATGTAGAGATCTAGAGAATAGAGAGGTAGAGATGAGAGATGAGAGATGTAGAGATGAGAGATGTAGAGATGATGAGATGTAGAGATGAGAGATGTAGAGATGAGAGATGTAGAGATGATGAGATGATGAGATGTAGAGATGTAGAGATAATGAGATGGAGAGATGGAGAGATGAGAGATGTAGAGATGATGAGATGATGAGATGGAGAGATGGAGAGATGTAGAGTTGTAGAGATGAGAGATGTAGAGATGAGAGATGTAGAGATGTAGAGATGAGAGATGTAGAGATGTAGAGAATAGAGAGGTAGAGATGAGAGATGAGAGATGTAGAGGTGAGAGATGTAGAGATGAGAGATGTAGAGATGAGAGATGTAGAGATGTAGAGATGTAGAGAATAGAGATGTAGAGATGTAGAGATGTAGAGATGAGAGATGTAGAGATGTAGAGATGTAGAGATGTAGAGAATAGAGATGTAGAGATGTAGAGATGAGAGATGAGAGATGAGAGATGTAGAGATGTAGAGATGAGAGATGTAGAGATGAGAGACGATAGATGTAGAGATGAGAGATGTAGAGATGTAGAGATGAGAGATGAGAGATGTAGAGATGTAGAGATGTAGAGAATAGAGATGAGAGATGAGAGATGTAGAGATGAGAGATGAGAGATGTAGAGATGAGAGATGTAGAGATGTAGAGAACGAGAGATGTAGAGATGAGAGATGAGAGATGTAGAGATGAGAGATGTAGAGATGAGAGATGAGAGATGTAGAGATGTAGAGATGTAGAGAATAGAGATGTAGAGATGTAGAGATGTAGAGAATAGAGAGGTAGAGATGAGAGATGAGAGATGTAGAGATGAGAGATGTAGAGATGTAGAGATGATGAGATGTAGAGATGTAGAGATGATGAGATGGAGAGATGGAGAGATGAGATGAGAGATGTAGAGATGATGAGATGGAGAGATGGAGAGATGTAGAGATGAGAGATGTAGAGATGTAGAGATGATGAGATGTAGAGATGTAGAGATGATGAGATGGAGAGATGGAGAGATGGGGAGATGAGAGATGAGAGATGTAGAGATGATGAGATGGAGAGATGGAGAGATGTAGAGATGAGAGATGAGAGATGAGAGATGTAGAGAGGTAGAGATGAGAGATGTAGAGATGTAGAGATGTAGAGATGAGAGATGTAGAGATGTAGAGATGTAGAGATGTAGAGATGAGAGATGTAGAGATGTAGAGATGTAGAGATGAAGAGATGTAGAGATGTAGAGATGAGAGATGTAGAGATGTAGAGATGAGAGATGTAGAGATGTAGAGATGTAGAGATGAAGAGATGTAGAGATGTAGAGATGAGAGATGTAGAGATGTAGAGATGAGAGATGTAGAGATGTAGAGATGAGAGATGTAGAGATGTAGAGATGAGAGATGTAGAGATGTAGAGATGTAGAGATGAGAGATGTAGAGATGTAGAGATGAGAGATGTAGAGATGTAGAGATGTAGAGATGTAGAGATGAAGAGATGTAGAGATGTAGAGATTAGAGATGAGAGATGTAGAGATGAGAGATGTAGAGATGAGAGATGTAGAGATGTAGAGATGAGAGATGTAGAGATGTAGAGATGTAGAGATGAGAGATGTAGAGATGTAGAGATGTAGAGATGAGAGATGTAGATATGAGAGATGAGAGATGTAGAGATGAGAGATGTAGAGATGTAGAGATGTAGAGATGTAGAGATGAGAGATGAGAGATGTAGAGATGTAGAGATGTAGAGACGATAGATGTAGAGATGAGAGATGAGAGATGTAGAGATGAGACGATAGATGTAGAGATGAGAGATGTAGAGATGAGAGACGATAGATGTAGAGATGAGAGATGTAGAGATGAGAGATGTAGAGATGTAGAGATGTAGAGAATAGAGATGAGAGATGTAGAGATGTAGAGATGTAGAGATGAGAGATGTAGAGATGTAGAGATGTAGAGATGAGAGATGTAGAGATCTAGAGAATAGAGAGGTAGAGATGAGAGATGTAGAGATGAGAGATGTAGAGATGATGAGATGTAGAGATGAGAGATGTAGAGATGAGAGATGTAGAGATGTAGAGATGATGAGATGTAGAGATGTAGAGATAATGAGATGGAGAGATGGAGAGATGAGAGATGAGAGATGTAGAGATGATGAGATGGAGAGATGGAGAGATGTAGAGTTGTAGAGATGAGAGATGTAGAGATGAGAGATGTAGAGATGTAGAGATGAGAGATGTAGAGATGTAGAGAATAGAGAGGTAGAGATGAGAGATGAGAGATGTAGAGATGAGAGATGTAGAGATGATGAGATGATGAGATGTAGAGATGAGAGATGTAGAGATGAGAGATGTAGAGATGTAGAGATGATGAGATGGAGAGATGAGAGATGTAGAGATGATGAGATGGAGAGATGGAGAGATGTAGAGATGGAGAGATGGAGAGATGAGAGATGAGAGATGTAGAGATGATGAGATGGAGAGATGAGAGATGAGAGATGTAGAGATGAGAGATGAGAGATGATGAGATGTAGAGATGTAGCGATGTAGCGATGTAGAGATGATGAGATGTAGAGATGTAGAGATGAGAGATGTAGAGATGATGAGATGTAGAGATGTAGAGATGATGAGATGTAGAGATGTAGCGATGTAGCGATGTAGAGATGATGAGATGTAGAGATGTAGAGATGAGAGATGTAGAGATGATGAGATGTAGAGATGTAGCGATGTAGCGATGTAGAGATGATGAGATGTAGAGATGTAGAGATGAGAGATGTAGAGATGATGAGATGTAGAGATGTAGAGATGATGAGATGTAGAGATGTAGAGATGTAGAGATGAGAGATGTAGAGATGATGAGATGTAGAGATGATGAGATGTAGAGATGATGAGATGTAGAGATGATGAGATGTAGAGATGATGAGATGTAGAGATGATGAGATGTAGAGATGATGAGATGTAGAGATGATGAGATGTAGAGATGATGAGATGTAGAGATGATGAGATGTAGAGATGATGAGATGTAGAGATGAAGAGATGTAGAGATGTAGAGATGATGAGATGTAGAGATGTAGAGATGTAGAGATGATGAGATGAAGAGATGAAGAGATGAAGAGATGATGAGATGTAGAGATGATGAGATGTAGAGATGAAGAGATGATGAGATGTAGAGATGAGAGATGAGAGATGATGAGATGTAGAGATGTAGCGATGTAGCGATGTAGAGATGATGAGATGTAGAGATGATGAGATGTAGAGATGTAGCGATGTAGCGATGTAGAGATGAGAGATGTAGAGATGATGAGATGTAGAGATGTAGAGATGATGAGATGTAGAGATGTAGAGATGTAGAGATGAGAGATGTAGAGATGATGAGATGTAGAGATGTAGAGATGAGAGATGATGAGATGTAGAGATGATGAGATGTAGAGATGATGAGATGTAGAGATGATGAGATGTAGAGATGAAGAGATGTAGAGATGTAGAGATGTAGAGATGATGAGATGTAGAGATGTAGAGATGTAGAGATGATGAGATGAAGAGATGAAGAGATGATGAGATGTAGAGATGTAGAGATGTAGAGATGATGAGATGTAGAGATGAGAGATGAGAGATGTAGAGATGAGAGATGAGAGATGAGAGATGAGAAATGTAGAGATGAGAGATGAGAGATGAGAGATGAGAAATGTAGAGATGTAGAGATGTAGAGATGTAGAGATGATGAGATGTAGAGATGAGAGATGAGAGATGTAGAGATGAGAGATGAGAGATGAGAGATGAGAAATGTAGAGATGAGAGATGAGAGATGAGAGATGTAGAGATGTAGAGATGAGAGATGAGAGATGAGAAATGTAGAGATGAGAGATGAGAGATGAGAGATGTAGAGATGAGAGATGAGAGATGTAGAGATGAGAGATGAGAGATGAGAGATGAGAAATGTAGAGATGAGAGATGTAGAGATGAGAGATGAGAGATGAGAGATGAGAAATGTAGAGATGAGAGATGAGAGATGAGAGATGTAGAGATGTAGAGATGAGAGATGAGAGATGAGAAATGTAGAGATGAGAGATGAGAGATGAGAGATGTAGAGATGAGAGATGAGAGATGTAGAGATGAGAGATGTAGAGATGAGAGATGAGAGATGAGAGATGAGAGATGTAGAGATGAGAGATGTAGAGATGAGAGATGAGAGATGTAGAGATGAGAGATGAGAGATGTAGAGATGTAGAGATGAGAGATGTAGAGATGAGAGATGTAGAGATGAGAGATGAGAGATGTAGAGATGATGAGATGAAGAGATGAAGAGATGTAGAGATGTAGAGATGATGAGATGTAGAGATGAGAGATGAGAGATGTAGAGATGAGAGATGAGAGATGAGAGATGAGAAATGTAGAGATGAGAGATGAGAGATGAGAGATGTAGAGATGTAGAGATGAGAGATGAGAGATGAGAAATGTAGAGATGATGAGATGTAGAGATGTAGAGATGTAGAGATGTAGAGATGTAGAGATGAAGAGATGAAGAGATGAAGAGATGTAGAGATGTAGAGATGTAGAGATGATGAGATGAAGAGATGAAGAGATGATGAGATGTAGAGATGTAGAGATGTAGAGATGATGAGATGTAGAGATGATGAGATGAAGAGATGAAGAGATGTAGAGATGTAGAGATGATGAGATGTAGAGATGTAGAGATGAGAGATGTAGAGATGAGAGATGAGAGATGTAGAGATGAGAGATGAGAGATGATGAGATGTAGAGATGAGAGATGAGAGATGTAGAGATGAGAGATGTAGAGATGTAGAGATGAGAGATGAGAGATGAGAGATGAGAAATGTAGAGATGAGAGATGAGAGATGTAGAGATGAGAGATGAGAGATGAGAGATGAGAGATGTAGAGATGTAGAGATGTAGAGATGTAGAGATGATGAGATGAAGAGATGAAGAGATGAAGAGATGAAGAGATGATGAGATGTAGAGATGTAGAGATGTAGAGATGATGAGATGATGAGATGTAGAGATGTAGAGATGTAGAGATGTAGAGATGTAGAGATGTAGAGATGATGAGATGTAGAGATGTAGAGATGAAGAGATGTAGAGATGTAGAGATGATGAGATGATGAGATGAAGAGATGAAGAGATGAAGAGATGATGAGATGTAGAGATGAAGAGATGTAGAGATGATGAGATGTAGAGATGATGAGATGAAGAGATGAAGAGATGTAGAGATGAGAGATGAGAGATGATGAGATGTAGAGATGAGAGATGAGAGATGTAGAGATGTAGAGATGAGAGATGAGAGATGAGAAATGTAGAGATGAGAGATGAGAGATGTAGAGATGAGAGATGAGAGATGTAGAGATGAGAGATGTAGAGATGAGAGATGAGAGATGAGAGATGTAGAGATGAGAGATGTAGAGATGAGAGATGAGAGATGTAGAGATGAGAGATGAGAGATGTAGAGATGAGAGATGTAGAGATGAGAGATGTAGAGATGAGAGATGAGAGATGTAGAGATGAGAGATGAGAGATGTAGAGATGTAGAGATGAGAGATGTAGAGATGAGAGATGTAGAGATGAGAGATGTAGAGATGTAGAGATGAGAGATGTAGAGATGTAGAGATGTAGAGATGAGAGATGTAGAGATGTAGAGATGAGAGATGAGAGATGAGAGATGAAAGATGTAGAGATGAAAGATGTAGAGATGAGAGATGAGAGATGAGAGATGAGAGATGTAGAGATGTAGAGATGAGAGATGTAGAGATGAGAGATGTAGAGATGTAGAGATTTAGAGATGTAGAGATGTAGAGATGTAGAGATGTAGAGATTTAGAGATGAGAGATGAGAGATGAGAGATGTAGAGATGAGAGATGTAGAGATGAGAGATGAGAGATGTAGAGATGTAGAGATGAGAGATGAGAGATGTAGAGATGTAGAGATGAGAGATGAGAGATGTAGAGATGAGAGATGAGAGATGAAAGATGAGAGATGTAGAGATGTAGAGATGTAGAGATGAAGAGATGTAGAGATGTAGAGATGTAGAGATGAGAGATGAGAGATGAAAGATGAAAGATGAGAGATGAGAGATGTAGAGATGAGAGATGTAGAGATGAGAGATGAAAGATGAGAGATGTAGAGATGTAGAGATGAAAGATGAGAGATGTAGAGATGAGAGATGAGAGATGAGAGATGTAGAGATGTAGAGATGAGAGATGTAGAGATGTAGAGATGTAGAGATGTAGAGATGAGAGATGTAGAGATGAGAGATGACAGATGTAGAGATGTAGAGATGAGAGATGAGAGATGAGAGATGAGAGATGTAGAGATGTAGAGATGAGAGATGTAGAGATGTAGAGATGTAGAGATGTAGAGATGAGAGATGTAGAGATGAGAGATGAGAGATGACAGATGTAGAGATGTAGAGATGAGAGATGAGAGATGAGAGATGTAGAGATGAGAGATGACAGATGTAGAGATGTAGAGATGAGAGATGAGAGATGTAGAGATGAGAGATGAGAGATGTAGAGATGAGAGATGTAGAGATGTAGAGAACGAGAGATGTAGAGATGAGAGATGAGAGATGTAGAGATGAGAGATGTAGAGATGAGAGATGAGAGATGTAGAGATGAGAGATGTAGAGAATAGAGATGTAGAGATGTAGAGATGTAGAGATGTAGAGAATAGAGATGTAGAGATGTAGAGAATAGAGATGTAGAGATGTAGAGATGTAGAGAATAGAGAGGTAGAGATGAGAGATGAGAGATGTAGAGATGAGAGATGTAGAGATGTAGAGATGATGAGATGTAGAGATGTAGAGATGTAGAGATGATGAGATGGAGAGATGGAGAGATGAGAGATGAGAGATGTAGAGATGATGAGATGGAGAGATGGAGAGATGTAGAGATGAGAGATGAGAGATGAGAGAGGTAGAGAGGTAGAGATGAGAGATGTAGAGATGTAGAGATGTAGAGATGAGAGATGTAGAGATGTAGAGATGAGAGATGTAGAGATGTAGAGATGAGAGATGTAGAGATGTAGAGATGTAGAGATGTAGAGATGAAGAGATGTAGAGATGTAGAGATGAGAGATGTAGAGATGTAGAGATGAGAGATGTAGAGATGTAGAGATGTAGAGATGAGAGATGTAGAGATGAGAGATGTAGAGATGTAGAGATGAGAGATGTAGAGATGTAGAGATGTAGAGATGAGAGATGTAGAGATGTAGAGATGTAGAGATGAGAGATGTAGATATGAGAGATGAGAGATGTAGAGATGAGAGATGTAGAGATGAGAGATGTAGAGATGTAGAGATGTAGAGATGTAGAGATGAGAGATGAGAGATGTAGAGATGTAGAAATGTAGAGACGATAGATGTAGAGATGAGAGATGAGAGATGTAGAGATGAGACGATAGATGTAGAGATGAGAGATGTAGAGATGAGAGACGATAGATGTAGAGATGAGAGATGTAGAGATGAGAGATGTAGAGATGAGAGATGTAGAGATGTAGAGATGTAGAGAATAGAGATGAGAGATGTAGAGATGTAGAGATGTAGAGATGAGAGATGTAGAGATGTAGAGATGTAGAGATGAGAGATGTAGAGATCTAGAGAATAGAGAGGTAGAGATGAGAGATGAGAGATGTAGAGATGAGAGATGTAGAGATGATGAGATGTAGAGATGAGAGATGTAGAGATGAGGAGATGTAGAGATGTAGAGATGTAGAGATGTAGAGATAATGAGATGGAGAGATGGAGAGATGAGAGATGAGAGATGTAGAGATGATGAGATGGAGAGATGGAGAGATGTAGAGTTGTAGAGATGAGAGATGTAGAGATGTAGAGATGTAGAGATGTAGAGATGTAGAGATGTAGAGATGATGAGATGATGAGATGTAGAGATGTAGAGATGTAGAGATGTAGAGATGTAGAGATGTAGAGATGAGAGATGTAGAGATGTAGAGATGTAGAGATGAGAGATGTAGAGATGTAGAGATAATGAGATGGAGAGATGGAGAGATGAGAGATGAGAGATGTAGAGATGATGAGATGGAGAGATGGAGAGATGTAGAGATGAGAGATGTAGAGATGTAGAGAATAGAGAGGTAGAGATGAGAGATGAGAGATGTAGAGATGAGAGATGTAGAGATGATGAGATGATGAGATGTAGAGATGAGAGATGTAGAGATGTAGAGATGATGAGATGTAGAGATGGAGAGATGGAGAGATGGAGAGATGAGAGATGAGAGATGTAGAGATGATGAGATGGAGAGATGGAGAGATGTAGAGATGGAGAGATGGAGAGATGAGAGATGAGAGATGTAGAGATGATGAGATGGAGAGATGAGAGATGAGAGATGTAGAGATGAGAGATGAGAGATGATGAGATGTAGAGATGTAGCGATGTAGCGATGTAGAGATGTAGAGATGAGAGATGAGAGATGTAGAGATGATGAGATGTAGAGATGTAGAGATGTAGAGATGATGAGATGTAGAGATGTAGAGATGTAGAGATGTAGAGATGAGAGATGTAGAGATGATGAGATGATGAGATGTAGAGATGTGAGATGTAGAGATGATGAGATGTAGAGATGATGAGATGTAGAGATGATGAGATGTAGAGATGATGAGATGTAGAGATGATGAGATGTAGAGATGAAGAGATGTAGAGATGTAGAGATGTAGAGATGATGAGATGTAGAGATGTAGAGATGTAGAGATGATGAGATGAAGAGATGAAGAGATGAAGAGATGATGAGATGTAGAGATGTAGAGATGTAGAGATGTAGAGATGTAGAGATGTAGAGATGATGAGATGAAGAGATGATGAGATGATGAGATGTAGAGATGATGAGATGTAGAGATGATGAGATGTAGAGATGATGAGATGTAGAGATGTAGAGATGTAGAGATGTAGAGATGTAGAGATGAGAGATGTAGAGATGAGAGATGAGAGATGAGAGATGAGAAATGTAGAGATGAGAGATGAGAGATGAGAGATGTAGAGATGAGAGATGAGAGATGAGAGATGAGAGATGTAGAGATGAGAGATGAGAGATGAGAGATGTAGAGATGAGAGATGTAGAGATGAGAGATGTAGAGATGAGAGATGTAGAGATGAGAGATGAGAGATGTAGAGATGAGAGATGAGAGATGTAGAGATGTAGAGATGTAGAGATGAGAGATGTAGAGATGAGAGATGAGAGATGTAGAGATGAGAGATGAGAGATGTAGAGATGTAGAGATGTAGAGATGAGAGATGTAGAGATGTAGAGATGTAGAGATGAGAGATGAGAGATGTAGAGATGTAGAGATGAGAGATGTAGAGATGTAG
Organism: Notothenia rossii; assembly: GCF_949606895.1. Classification (NCBI taxonomy): domain Eukaryota; kingdom Metazoa; phylum Chordata; class Actinopteri; order Perciformes; family Nototheniidae; genus Notothenia; species Notothenia rossii. The sequence goes on along the minus strand of NC_136907.1, from coordinate 80,786,606 downwards.
AGATGTAGAGATGAGAGATGTAGAGATGTAGAGATGAGAGATGTAGAGATGAGAGATGAGAGATGAGAGATGAGAGATGAGAGATGTAGAGATGTAGAGATGTAGAGATGAGAGATGAGAGATGTAGAGATGTAGAGATGTAGAGATGAGAGATGAGAGATGAGAGATGTAGAGATGAGAGATGTAGAGATGAGAGATGTAGAGATGTAGAGATGTAGAGATGTAGAGATGAGAGATGAGAGATGAGAGATGTAGAGATGATGAGATGTAGAGATGAGAGATGTAGAGATGTAGAGATGAGAGGTGTAGAGAATAGAGATGTAGAGATGTAGAGATGAGAGATCTAGAGATGTAGAGATGTAGAGATGAGAGATGTAGAGATGTAGAGATGAGAGATGTAGAGATTTAGAGATGTAGAGATGTAGAGATGAGAGATGAGATATGAGAGATGAGAGATGAGAGATGTAGAGATGTAGAGATGAGAGATGTAGAGATGTAGAGATGAGAGATGTAGAGATGTAGAGATTAGAGATGAGAGATGTAGAGATGATGAGATGTAGAGATGAGAGATGTAGAGATGATGAGATGTAGAGATGTAGAGATGTAGAGATGATGAGATGTAGAGATGTAGAGATGATGAGATGTAGAGATGTAGAGATGTAGAGATGTAGAGATGTAGAGATGAGAGATGTAGAGATGAGAGATGTAGAGATGATGAGATGATGAGATGAGAGATGTAGAGATGAGAGATGTAGAGATGTAGAGATGTAGAGATGTAGAGATGTAGAGATGTAGAGATGTAGAGATGATGAGATGTAGAGATGTAGAGATGTAGAGATGTAGAGATGTAGAGATGATGAGATGTAGAGATGTAGAGATGTAGAGATGTAGAGATGTAGAGATGTAGAGATGATGAGATGATGAGATGTAGAGATGTAGAGATGTAGAGATGTAGAGATGTAGAGATGATGAGATGTAGAGATGTAGAGATGTAGAGATGTAGAGATGTAGAGATGTAGAGATGAGAGATGTAGAGATGAGAGATGAGAGATGAGAGATGTAGAGATGTAGAGATGAGAGATGTAGAGATGAGAGATGAGAGATGAGAGATGAGAGATGAGAGATGAGAGATGTAGAGATGTAGAGATGTAGAGATGAGAGATGAGAGATGAGAGATGAGAAATGTAGAGATGAGAGATGAGAGATGTAGAGATGAGAGATGTAGAGATGAGAGATGTAGAGATGAGAGATGAGAGATGAGAGATGAGAGATGAGAAATGTAGAGATGTAGAGATGAGAGATGTAGAGATGAGAGATGAGAGATGAGAGATGTAGAGATGAGAGATGAGAGATGAGAGATGTAGAGATGAGAGATGAGAGATGAGAGATGTAGAGATGAGAGATGAGAGATGTAGAGATGAGAGATGTAGAGATGAGAGATGTAGAGATGAGAGATGAGAGATGTAGAGATGAGAGATGAGAGATGTAGAGATGTAGAGATGAGAGATGTAGAGATGAGAGATGTAGAGATGTAGAGATGTAGAGATGAGAGATGTAGAGATGTAGAGATGAGAGATGTAGAGATGTAGAGATGTAGAGATGAGAGATGTAGAGATGTAGAGATGAGAGATGTAGAGATGTAGAGATGAGAGATGAGAGATGAGAGATGTAGAGATGTAGAGATGAGAGATGTAGAGATGAGAGATGAGAGATGAGAGATGAGAGATGAGAGATGTAGAGATGTAGAGATGAGAGATGTAGAGATGAGAGATGAGAGATGAGAGATGAGAGATGTAGAGATGTAGAGATGAGAGATGTAGAGATGAGAGATGTAGAGATGTAGAGATGAGAGATGAGAGATGAGAGATGAGAGATGAGAGATGTAGAGATGTAGAGATGAGAGATGTAGAGATGTAGAGATGAGAGGTGTAGAGAATAGAGATGTAGAGATGTAGAGATGAGAGATGTAGAGATGAGAGATGTAGAGATGTAGAGATGAGAGATGTAGAGATTTAGAGATGTAGAGATGTAGAGATGAGAGATGTAGAGATGTAGAGATGAGAGATGAGAGATGAGAGATGAGAGATGTAGAGATGTAGAGATGAGAGATGTAGAGATGTAGAGATGAGAGGTGTAGAGAATAGAGATGTAGAGATGTAGAGATGAGAGATGTAGAGATGAGAGATGTAGAGATGTAGAGATGAGAGATGAGAGATGAGAGATGAGAGATGTAGAGATGTAGAGATGAGAGATGTAGAGATGTAGAGATGAGAGGTGTAGAGATGAGAGGTGTAGAGAATAGAGATGTAGAGATGTAGAGATGAGAGATGTAGAGATGAGAGATGTAGAGATGTAGAGATGAGAGATGTAGAGATTTAGAGATGTAGAGATGTAGAGATGTAGAGATTTAGAGATTTAGAGATGAGAGATGAGAGATGAGAGATGTAGAGATGTAGAGATGAGAGATGTAGAGATGTAGAGATGAGAGATGAGAGATGTAGAGAGTAGAGATTAGAGATGGAGAGATGTAGAGATGAGAGATGAGAGATGTAGAGATGTAGAGATGAAAGATGAGAGATGAGAGATGAGAGATGTAGAGATGAGAGATGAAAGATGAGAGATGAAAGATGAGAGATGTAGAGATGAAAGATGAGAGATGAGAGATGAGAGATGAGAGATGAGAGATGAAAGATGAGAGATGAGAGATGAGAGATGAGAGATGAAAGATGAGAGATGAAAGATGAGAGATGAGAGATGAGAGATGTAGAGATGTAGAGATGAAAGATGAGAGATGAGAGATGAGAGATGAGAGATGAGAGATGAGAGATGTAGAGATGAGAGATGAGAGATGTAGAGATGAGAGATGAGAGATGAGAGATGAGAGATGAGAGATGAGAGATGTAGAGATGTAGAGATGAAAGATGAGAGATGTAGAGATGGAGAGATGGAGAGATGTAGAGATGTAGAGATGAGAGATGTAGAGAGTAGAGATGTAGAGATGAGAGATGTAGAGATGTAGAGATGTAGAGATGTAGAGATGAGAGATGTAGAGATGAGAGATGTAGAGATGAGAGATGTAGAGAGTAGAGATGAGAGATGAGAGATGAGAGATGTAGAGATGAAAGATGAGAGATGAGAGATGAGAGATGAGAGATGAGAGATGTAGAGATGTAGAGATGTAGAGATGAAAGATGAGAGATGTAGAGATGTAGAGATGTAGAGATGTAGAGATGTAGAGATGAAAGATGAGAGATGAGAGATGAGAGATGAGAGATGAGAGATGAGAGATGTAGAGATGTAGAGATGAAAGATGAGAGATGTAGAGATGTAGAGATGAGAGATGTAGAGATGGAGAGATGAGAGATGTAGAGAGTAGAGATGTAGAGATGAGAGATGAGAGATGAGAGATGAGAGATGTAGAGATGAGAGATGTAGAGATGAAGAGATGATGAGATGAAGAGATGAAGAGATGTAGAGATGTAGAGATGATGAGATGTAGAGATGATGAGATGTAGAGATGTAGAGATGTAGAGATGTAGAGACGATAGATGAAGAGATGATGAGATGAAGAGATGATGAGATGAAGAGATGAAGAGATGTAGAGATGTAGAGATGATGAGATGATGAGATGAAGAGATGAAGAGATGAAGAGATGTAGAGATGTAGAGATGTAGAGATGATGAGATGATGAGATGTAGAGATGTAGAGATGTAGAGATGTAGAGATGTAGAGATGTAGAGATGAGAGATGTAGAGATGTAGAGATGTAGAGATGAGAGATGTAGAGATGTAGAGATGAGAGATGTAGAGATGTAGAGATGAGAGATGTAGAGATGTAGAGATGAGAGATGAGAGATGAGAGATGAGAGATGTAGAGATGTAGAGATGTAGAGATGAGAGATGTAGAGATGAGAGATGAGAGATGAGAGATGAGAGATGTAGAGATGTAGAGATGAGAGATGTAGAGATGTAGAGATGTAGAGATGTAGAGATGTAGAGATGAGAGATGAGAGATGAGAGATGAGAGATGAGAGATGTAGAGATGATGAGATGTAGAGATGAGAGATGTAGAGATGTAGAGATGAGAGGTGTAGAGAATAGAGATGTAGAGATGTAGAGATGAGAGATCTAGAGATGTAGAGATGTAGAGATGAGAGATGTAGAGATGTAGAGATGAGAGATGTAGATATTTAGAGATGTAGAGATGTAGAGATGAGAGATGAGATATGAGAGATGAGAGATGAGAGATGTAGAGATGTAGAGATGAGAGATGTAGAGATGTAGAGATTAGAGATGAGAGATGTAGAGATGATGAGATGTAGAGATGAGAGATGTAGAGATGATGAGATGTAGAGATGATGAGATGTAGAGATGTAGAGATGATGAGATGTAGAGATGTAGAGATGTAGAGATGTAGAGATGTAGAGATGTAGAGATGTAGAGATGAGAGATGTAGAGATGAGAGATGTAGAGATGAGAGATGTAGAGATGAGAGATGAGAGATGAGAAATGTAGAGATGAGAGATGAGAGATGTAGAGATGAGAGATGAGAGATGTAGAGATGAGAGATGTAGAGATGAGAGATGAGAGATGAGAGATGAGAGATGTAGAGATGAGAGATGTAGAGATGAGAGATGAGAGATGAGAGATGAGAGATGAGAGATGTGAGATGTAGAGATGAGAGATGTAGAGATGAGAGATGAGAGATGTAGAGATGAGAGATGAGAGATGTAGAGATGTAGAGATGAGAGATGTAGAGATGAGAGATGTAGAGATGTAGAGATGTAGAGATGAGAGATGTAGAGATGTAGAGATGTAGAGATGAGAGATGTAGAGATGTAGAGATGAGAGATGTAGAGATGTAGAGATGAGAGATGAGAGATGAGAGATGAGAGATGTAGAGATGAGAGATGTAGAGATGAGAGATGAGAGATGAGAGATGAGAGATGAGAGATGTAGAGATGTAGAGATGAGAGATGTAGAGATGAGAGATGAGAGATGAGAGATGAGAGATGAGAGATGTAGAGATGTAGAGATGAGAGATGTAGAGATGAGAGATGTAGAGATGTAGAGATGAGAGATGAGAGATGAGAGATGAGAGATGAGAGATGAGAGATGTAGAGATGAGAGATGTAGAGATGTAGAGATGAGAGGTGTAGAGAATAGAGATGTAGAGATGTAGAGATGTAGAGATTTAGAGATGTAGAGATGTAGAGATGAGAGATGTAGAGATGTAGAGATGAGAGATGTAGAGATGTAGAGATGAGAGATGAGAGATGAGAGATGAGAGATGTAGAGATGTAGAGATGAGAGATGTAGAGATGTAGAGATGAGAGGTGTAGAGAATAGAGATGTAGAGATGTAGAGATGAGAGATGTAGAGATGAGAGATGTAGAGATGTAGAGATGAGAGATGTAGAGATGTAGAGATGTAGAGATTTAGAGATTTAGAGATGAGAGATGAGAGATGAGAGATGTAGAGATGTAGAGATGAGAGATGTAGAGATGTAGAGATGAGAGATGTAGAGATGTAGAGATGAGAGATGAGAGATGTAGAGAGTAGAGATTAGAGATGGAGAGATGTAGAGATGAGAGATGTAGAGATGAGAGATGTAGAGATGAGAGATGTAGAGATGAGAGATGTAGAGATGAGAGATTAGAGATGAGAGATGTAGAGATGTAGAGATGAAAGATGAGAGATGAGAGATGAGAGATGTAGAGATGAGAGATGAGAGATGAGAGATGAGAGATGAAAGATGAGAGATGAGAGATGAGAGATGAGAGATGTAGAGATGAAAGATGAGAGATGAGAGATGAGAGATGAGAGATGAAAGATGAGAGATGAGAGATGAGAGATGAGAGATGAAAGATGAGAGATGAGAGATGAGAGATGTAGAGATGTAGAGATGAAAGATGAGAGATGAGAGATGAGAGATGAGAGATGTAGAGATGAGAGATGAGAGATGTAGAGATGAGAGATGAGAGATGAGAGATGAGAGATGAGAGATGAGAGATGAGAGATGTAGAGATGTAGAGATGAAAGATGAGAGATGTAGAGATGTAGAGATGAGAGATGTAGAGATGTAGAGATGAGAGATGTAGAGAGTAGAGATGTAGAGATGAGAGATGTAGAGATGTAGAGATGAGAGATGAGAGATGTAGAGATGAGAGATGTAGAGATGAGAGATGTAGAGAGTAGAGATGAGAGATGAGAGATGAAAGATGAGAGATGAGAGATGAGAGATGAGAGATGTAGAGATGAGAGATGAGAGATGAGAGATGTAGAGATGAAAGATGAGAGATGTAGAGATGTAGAGATGTAGAGATGTAGAGATGAAAGATGAGAGATGAGAGATGAGAGATGAGAGATGAGAGATGAGAGATGTAGAGATGTAGAGATGAAAGATGAGAGATGTAGAGATGTAGAGATGAGAGATGTAGAGATGGAGAGATGAGAGATGTAGAGAGTAGAGATGTAGAGATGAGAGATGTAGAGATGTAGAGATGTAGAGATGAGAGATGAGAGATGAGAGATGTAGAGATGAGAGATGTAGAGATGAAGAGATGATGAGATGAAGAGATGAAGAGATGTAGAGATGATGAGATGTAGAGATGATGAGATGTAGAGATGATGAGATGTAGAGATGATGAGATGTAGAGATGATGAGATGTAGAGATGTAGAGATGTAGAGATGTAGAGACGATAGATGAAGAGATGATGAGATGAAGAGATGATGAGATGAAGAGATGAAGAGATGTAGAGATGTAGAGATGATGAGATGATGAGATGAAGAGATGAAGAGATGAAGAGATGTAGAGATGTAGAGATGATGAGATGATGAGATGATGAGATGTAGAGATGTAGAGATGTAGAGATGATGAGATGTAGAGATGTAGAGATGTAGAGATGTAGAGATGTAGAGATGTAGAGATGTAGAGATGATGAGATGATGAGATGATGAGATGATGAGATGTAGAGATGATGAGATGTAGAGATGATGAGATGTAGAGATGTAGAGATGTAGAGACGATAGATGTAGAGATGATGAGATGTAGAGATGATGAGATGTAGAGATGTAGAGATGTAGAGACGATAGATGTAGAGATGATGAGATGAAGAGATGATGAGATGAAGAGATGATGAGATGATGAGATGATGAGATGTAGAGATGATGAGATGTAGAGATGTAGAGATGTAGAGATGTAGAGATGATGAGATGATGAGATGATGAGATGTAGAGATGTAGAGATGATGAGATGTAGAGATGTAGAGATGATGAGATGTAGAGATGATGAGATGAAGAGATGATGAGATGATGAGATGTAGAGATGTAGAGATGTAGAGATGTAGAGATGGAGAGATGATGAGATGTAGAGATGTAGAGATGGAGAGATGGAGAGATGGAGAGATGGAGAGATGGAGAGATGATGATAGATGATGATAGATGATGATAGATGATGATAGATGATGATAGATGATGATAGAGAGTCAGATGATTGAGTATTTCCAGATATCGGGGATATCTGCAGTGTTCCCAGTGTTTACACACCATCCCCCAATATGTGAATTAACTCTCTGTAAACTAGTTAAAAGGTCTTTCAGAGAGAGGCTGGTCAGATATGATGTGGCAAACCACCTGTGCAGTCAGAATCTCTGGCTCTGTGACTTGTGATGTGAATTTCTCCGGCCGATACTTGTATTAAATATCAGTGTTTGACATCAAAGATCCTGCTCGTCCCATGTCTCCTTCATGAGTCGGTGACTCCCTCTGCATTGCTACACAGAAGTTTCCTCCACACTGAGCTCTCCCATAAAGTTTGCACTGGACTAACAGAGCCGGCCACCGCAACGCTGTAGCAAAAGCACCAAAATACGCATCCACTTCAGTCTCACGGAAAAGTGGCACTAACGAAATATGTTTGACTACATTGAAAGCAGGGGGATGAGAAGGAAGTGGGAAGCTTCCTCCGGCATTACCAACAGCACCGGATGCGCGCAGCTCGGAGTCTAACTCCAGCTGACGCATCCGGACTTCCTTGTCGATTTCAAGCTTTCTTATTTTCAACTGGAACTGAAACTGCCTGTCTTGCTCCCTGTCCTTTGCCTCTAACTGGAGACGTGCGAGACGGACCTCTCGATCACTCCCTTCCTCAGAGTCCGAACTGCCAGGAGACGATGGATTGCAGCGAGGCGGCATGAATAGTGCTTTAAACTGCCCACCGCCCTCACTGTCACCATCCCCTTCCTGTAGCAAACGAACACTCCGCCTCATGCCTCTGACTTAACATCTCTTCAGATAGGACATTGGACACAGTGAGCTCAGCTGGTGCAGCCAGTATAAGTAACCCCCTTTTCACCAACTCATCCACTCATCCAGACTAAGAAAGACTCAAAATCGAAAAGTGCCATATTCAGATGAACTGCTTACAAACCTTACCAAATGGTTTCCAGCTATAAAAAAACACCTATAACCCCAGGAATTATGTTATTTATGCCGGACGAGACCCCAAGTATGTTACGTCCCCCTCTAGGGGTAGAGGAAAACAACACACACCAGTTGGAATTGGTATAATCATAAGGGGTTTATTTTAGATAGCAGGGTAAACAAAGTGGCCGGCATGCAGCCTGGAACAAACAGGAAGGGCACAGGTTGATAAATAACCAAACAAAAGGAGGACTCTAAAAAGGAGTCTAATTGCATACAGGGAAAATAAATACTAATACACTAAATAAGGAACGAAACAAAACCTCACTTTAAAAGTGGTACAACTAACACAAGGAGTCTGTACAAAAACACAGCTAAACTAAAGGCAACAGTCACAAAATCCTAAGCTACTCTAAACATTAACTAAGCTACTCTAAACACTAACTAAGCTACTCTACACTCTAACTAAGCTACTCTACACTCTAACTAAGCTACTCTACACTCTAACTAAGCTACTCTAGACACTAACTAAGCTACTCTACACTCTAACTAAGCTACTCTACACTCTAACTAAGCTACTCTACACACTAACTAAGCTACTCTACACTCTAACTAAGCTACTCTACACTCTAACTAAGCTACTCTAGACACTAACTAAGCTACTCTACCCTCTAACTAAGCTACTCTACACTCTAACTAAGCTACTCTAAACACTAACTAAGCTACTCTACACACTAACTAAGCTACTATAAACACTAACTAAGCTACTCTAAACACTAACTAAGCTACTCTACACTCTAACTAAGCTACTCTACACTCTAACTAAGCTACTCTACACTCTAACTAAGCTACTATAAACACTAACTAAGCTACTCTAAACACTAACTAAGCTACTCTACACTCTAACTAAGCTACTCTACACTCTAACTAAGCTACTCTACACTCTAACTAAGCTACTCTAGACACTAACTAAGCTACTCTACCCTCTAACTAAGCTACTCTACACTCTAACTAAGCTACTCTAAACACTAACTAAGCTACTCTACACACTAACTAAGCTACTCTACACACTAACTAAGCTACTCTACACACTAACTAAGCTACTATAAACACTAACTAAGCTACTCTAAACACTAACTAAGCTACTCTAAACACTAACTAAGCTACTCTACACTCTAAGCTACTATAAACACTAACTAAGCTACTCTAAACACTAACTAAGTTACTCTAAACACTAACTAAGCTACTCTAAACACTAACTAAGCTACTCTACCCTCTAACTAAGCTACTCTAAACACTAACTAAGCTACTCTACCCTCTAACTAAGCTACTCTACACTCTAACTAAGCTACTCTACCCTCTAACTAAGCTACTCTACACTCTAACTAAGCTACTCTAGACACTAACTAAGCTACTCTACCCTCTAACTAAGCTACTCTACACTCTAACTAAGCTACTCTAGACACTAACTAAGCTACTCTACACTCTAACTTAGCTACTCTAAACACTAACTAAGCTACTATAAACACTAACTAAGCTACTCTAAACACTAACTAAGCTACTCTAAACACTAACTAAGCTACTCTACACTCTAAGCTACTATAAACACTAACTAAGCTACTCTACACTCTAAGCTACTATAAACACTAACTAAGCTACTCTACACTCTAACTAAGCTACTCTACACTCTAACTAAGCTACTCTACACTCTAACTAAGCTACTCTAGACACTAACTAAGCTACTCTACCCTCTAACTAAGCTACTCTAAACACTAACTAAGCTACTCTAAACACTAACTAAGCTACTCTACACTCTAAGCTACTATAAACACTAACTAAGCTACTCTACACTCTAAGCTACTATAAACACTAACTAAGCTACTCTACACTCTAACTAAGCTACTCTACACTCTAACTAAGCTACTCTAGACACTAACTAAGCTACTCTAACCTCTAACTAAGCTACTCTAGACACTAACTAAGCTACTCTAAACACTAACTAAGCTACTCTAAACACTAACTAAGCTACTCTAAACTCTAACTAAGCTACTCTAGACACTAACTAAGCTACTCTAAACACTAACTAAGCTACTCTAAACACTAACTAAGCTACTCTACACTCTAACTAAGCTACTCTAGACACTAACTAAGCTACTCTAGACACTAACTAAGCTACTCTACACTCTAACTAAGCTACTCTACCCTCTAACTAAGCTACTCTAGACACTAACTAAGCTACTCTAAACACTAACTAAGCTACTCTAAACACTAACTAAGCTACTCTAAACACTAACTAAGCTACTCTACCCTCTAACTAAGCTACTCTACACTCTAACTAAGCTACTCTAGACACTAACTAAGCTACTCTACCCTCTAACTAAGCTACTCTAGACACTAACTAAGCTACTCTAAACACTAACTAAGCTACTCTAAACACTAACTAAGCTACTCTAAACACTAACTAAGCTACTCTACACTCTAAGCTACTATAAACACTAACTAAGCTACTCTACACTCTAACTAAGCTACTCTACCCTCTAACTAAGCTACTCTAGACACTAACTAAGCTACTCTAAACACTAACTAAGCTACTATAAACACTAACTAAGCTACTATAAACACTAACTAAGCTACTCTACACTCTAAGCTACTATAAACACTAACTAAGCTACTCTAAACACTAACTAAGCTACTCTAAACACTAACTAAGCTACTCTACACTCTAAGCTACTATAAACACTAACTAAGCTACTCTACACTCTAACTAAGCTACTCTACACTCTAACTAAGCTACTCTAGACACTAACTAAGCTACTCTACACTCTAAGCTACTATAAACACTAACTAAGCTACTCTACACTCTAACTAAGCTACTCTACACTCTAACTAAGCTACTCTAGACACTAACTAAGCTACTCTACACTCTAAGCTACTATAAACACTAACTAAGCTACTCTACACTCTAAGCTACTATAAACACTAACTAAGCTACTCTACCCTCTAACTAAGCTACTCTACACTCTAAGCTACTATAAACACTAACTAAGCTACTCTACACTCTAAGCTACTATAAACACTAACTAAGCTACTCTACACTCTAAGCTACTATAAACACTAACTAAGCTACTCTACACTCTAACTAAGCTACTCTACACTCTAACTAAGCTACTCTACACTCTAACTAAGCTACTCTACCCTCTAACTAAGCTACTCTACCCTCTAACTAAGCTACTCTACACTCTAAGCTACTATAAACACTAACTAAGCTACTCTACACTCTAAGCTACTCTACACTCTAACTAAGCTACTCTACACTCTAAGCTACTATAAACACTAACTAAGCTACTCTACACTCTAACTAAGCTACTCTAGACACTAACTAAGCTACTCTACACTCTAAGCTACTATAAACACTAACTAAGCTACTCTACACTCTAAGCTACTATAAACACTAACTAAGCTACTCTACCCTCTAACTAAGCTACTCTACACTCTAAGCTACTATAAACACTAACTAAGCTACTCTACACTCTAAGCTACTATAAACACTAACTAAGCTACTCTACACTCTAAGCTACTATAAACACTAACTAAGCTACTCTACACTCTAACTAAGCTACTCTACACTCTAACTAAGCTACTCTACACTCTAACTAAGCTACTCTAGACACTAACTAAGCTACTCTACACTCTAACTAAGCTACTCTACCCTCTAACTAAGCTACTCTAGACACTAACTAAGCTACTCTAAACACTAACTAAGCTACTCTAAACACTAACTAAGCTACTCTAAACACTAACTAAGCTACTCTACACTCTAACTAAGCTACTCTAGACACTAACTAAGCTACTCTAAACACTAACTAAGCTACTATAAACACTAACTAAGCTACTCTAAACACTAACTAAGCTACTCTACACTCTAACTAAGCTACTCTACCCTCTAACTAAGCTACTCTAGACACTAACTAAGCTACTCTAAACACTAACTAAGCTACTCTAAACACTAACTAAGCTACTCTAAACACTAACTAAGCTACTCTACCCTCTAACTAAGCTACTCTAAACACTAACTAAGCTACTCTAAACACTAACTAAGCTACTCTACACTCTAACTAAGCTACTCTACACTCTAACTAAGCTACTCTAAACACTAACTAAGCTACTCTAGACACTAACTAAGCTACTCTACCCTCTAACTAAGCTACTCTACCCTCTAACTAAGCTACTCTAAACACTAACTAAGCTACTATAAACACTAACTAAGCTACTCTACACTCTAACTAAGCTACTCTAGACACTAACTAAGCTACTCTAAACACTAACTAAGCTACTCTACCCTCTAACTAAGCTACTCTAAACACTAACTAAGCTACTCTACACTCTAACTAAGCTACTCTAAACACTAACTAAGCTACTCTACACACTAACTAAGCTACTCTACCCTCTAACTAAGCTACTCTACACTCTAACTAAGCTACTCTAAACACTAACTAAGCTACTCTAAACACTAACTAAGCTACTCTACACTCTAACTAAGCTACTCTACACTCTAACTAAGCTACTCTACACTCTAACTAAGCTACTCTAAACACTAACTAAGCTACTCTAGACACTAACTAAGCTACTCTAGCCTCTAACTAAGCTACTCTACCCTCTAACTAAGCTACTCTAAACACTAACTAAGCTACTCTAGACACTAACTAAGCTACTCTACCCTCTAACTAAGCTACTCTACACTCTAACTAAGCTACTCTAGACACTAACTAAGCTACTCTACACTCTAACTAAGCTACTCTAAACACTAACTAAGCTACTCTAAACACTAACTAAGCTACTCTAGACACTAAGCTACTCTAGACACTAACTAAGCTACTCTACCCTCTAACTAAGCTACTCTAGACACTAAGCTACTCTAGACACTAACTAAGCTACTCTACACTCTAACTAAGCTACTCTAAACACTAACTAAGCTACTCTAGACACTAACTAAGCTACTCTACCCTCTAACTAAGCTACTCTAGACACTAACTAAGCTACTCTAAACACTAACTAAGCTACTATAAACACTAACTAAGCTACTCTAAACACTAACTAAGCTACTCTAAACACTAACTAAGCTACTCTAAACACTAACTAAGCTACTCTACCCTCTAACTAAGCTACTCTAGACACTAACTAAGCTACTCTAAACACTAACTAAGCTACTCTAAACACTAACTAAGCTACTCTAAACACTAACTAAGCTACTCTACCCTCTAACTAAGCTACTCTAAACACTAACTAAGCTACTCTAGACACTAACTAAGCTACTCTACCCTCTAACTAAGCTACTCTACCCTCTAACTAAGCTACTCTAAACACTAACTAAGCTACTCTACACTCTAACTAAGCTACTCTACACTCTAACTAAGCTACTCTAAACACTAACTAAGCTACTCTAAACACTAACTAAGCTACTCTAGACACTAACTAAGCTACTCTACACTCTAACTAAGCTACTCTAAACACTAACTAAGCTACTCTAGACACTAACTAAGCTACTCTACCCTCTAACTAAGCTACTCTACCCTCTAACTAAGCTACTCTACACTCTAACTAAGCTACTCTAGACACTAACTAAGCTACTCTACCCTCTAACTAAGCTACTCTAGACACTAACTAAGCTACTCTAGACACTAACTAAGCTACTCTACCCTCTAACTAAGCTACTCTAAACACTAACTAAGCTACTCTACACTCTAACTAAGCTACTCTAGACACTAACTAAGCTACTCTACACTCTAACTAAGCCACTCTAGACACTAACTAAGCTACTCTACACTCTAACTAAGCTACTCTACACTCTAACTAAGCTACTCTACACTCTAACTAAGCTACTCTAAACACTAACTAAGCTACTCTAAACACTAACTAAGCTACTCTACACTCTAACTAAGCTACTCTACACTCTAACTAAGCTACTCTAAACACTAACTAAGCTACTCTAAACACTAACTAAGCTACTCTACACTCTAACTAAGCTACTCTACACTCTAACTAAGCTACTCTAAACACTAACTAAGCTACTCTACACTCTAACTAAGCTACTCTACACTCTAACTAAGCTACTCTACACTCTAACTAAGCTACTCTAGACACTACTAATCACACAAGTTTTACCACAGTTAACAGAATTCTCTAAGAGCAAGTAGCGAGAGGCGTCTGTCCACATGTCAGAGCCTCCAGAGTGATAATTGTCCCCAGGCTTTGTTGTCATCTCCAGCAGGTGTGCGCCGGCCGTGCGCTGCGGTTGGAGTGCGTCGGGCCCGGTGTGCTCTTATCACAATCTTCAGGAGGCGGACCAGGAGATGGCAGCCAATCACGTCAAGGCAACCGCACAGCTCATTTACATACAACACAGATTAACACAATAAAGACGACCAGGAAGGCGACAGTCGTAACAGTGATGTCCCAGCTAGAGTGGAGGACAGCTTGACATTTGCAATCATATTTTCTTTTTAAACTGCCATAATTCCCAAACCCTACATTCCTGAGACATAATCTTTCATGACAAACGTAGGAAAACATCTCGTAACTTGAAAAATGACAAATAATTAAGCAAAAATAATGAAACAAAATACCTCTTGAGGGCATGAAGTGACAACAACTTTCAACATGTCTCCATTAAAGCCCATTGTCATTTCAGGCTGATATTGCTTCACGCTTTGACATTTCACCGATATCTGTTACGGTTCTTCCACAAAACGTTCACATGTAAGAGGTTTATCTCTCATTCAGAACAATGAAGCCTTTGATCTCTACAGAGCTCGTTAGCTCAAATATAAACACCTGTGTAATGGAACACGATGATGTCATCACTCCAACTGACATGCTCAGAGCAGCAGACTTCAGATAAAGGGTAATGGTCCTGCCCTCAACAGCTCTACGTCAATTATGGGGTGTCATCATCATATGCCGTTTCCATCCCTCGCCATAAAAGACGATGTCGCTATACATTAATTCCTATGAAAATGTTCAAAAAGTGCTCAAACTTCACATGTGTGCTAACAGTCCAGCCGTGAAGACATCTACGGGACAGTTTTGAGATTTCTTCAAATGCCGTTGCTATGGCAACAGAATGCTCCCAATGGAACACGGTTTTCTCATAACGTCAGTGAAATGCTCCAAACGGCCCAAAAGTTCACAGGTTTGGTAACGATGCAGCCATCAACGCATCTAAGCGTATTATGGGGTGTCATCAAATGCTGTTGCCATGGCGACAGACCACTCGCTATGAAACACGATCTCGCTGTAAGTCCAATGGACACGGTCCAATCGTCCCCCAATCTTCACTTGTATACCACCGGTCCATGCCTCAACAGCTCTATACCAAATCTGAGATCTCACCACATGCCGTTTCCATGGAAACGCATCCCTCGCCATAAAACACGATGTTGCTATAACTCCTATGAAAATGTACAAAAAGTGCTCAAACTTCACATGTGTGCTAACATTCCAGCCCTGAAGACATCTAGGGGACATGCCGTTGCCATGGCAACACAATGCCTGCCATGAAACACGTTTTTTTCATAACTTCAGTGAAAATGCTCCAAATGGCCCAAAACTTCACAGGTTCGGTAACCATCAACGCAGCTAAGCGTATTATGGGATGTCATCAAATGCCGTTGGCATGGCGACAGATCATTCACCATCAAGTAAGTTCAAAAGTTTGCAGTTCACATATTCTGCTGCTTTTCCAAGCCTTTTTACTTTCTTTTCTTCTCTCATCACACATTCAAGCCCCCAGTGTTCATGTATCATTTCAATCTAAATTATTCACTTTCTTCTTACACATTACATTTCAGCATAGCAGTTTAGCATCAGATGTTCAGCATAAAGCATTCCCACTAGTAATTTCTTCAGGAATTGCATTCTCTAGCTTATTCTGACCCGCTCAGAAAATAACTGGCCCCAGCCTGGCTCCCCCAGTCAAAATGGTTTAGAACCGCCACTGTCCCGAGCTGCGTCTCACTTCTTAAAAACGTCCCTCCCACCAGGGAAGCATGGAGAGACGCAAGGAAACCACAAGAAGGGAGAAGAAGCAGGGAAATTAGTTTTAAGAGCAATGGGACGTGCTTTCCTCGGAGCGTCACGTGAAGCAACGTCAGTTTGTGATGGCAAAACACAGGACACAGAGGAACGGTGAGACAGCAGTGTGTGGAACAAAGCGGTATAAAACATGGTTTTAACTGGCGCTAATGGTCGGGAGTGCCCAGCAGCTGCTCTTCTGAGAGGAACTGCTCTGACAGCTCTCTCTACTAAACAGCTAAAAGTCCTTCCATTGTTAAGCAACGCTACACAATTACCCCAGTCTGAGAGTAAAAGCTTTCTCAAAGGTTCGTTTTGCTTTCTCACAACGTTACAATGTTAACTTTAACCTTAAGTTTGCTAGGAGGCTATTGTTACTTCCCTTAACAAGAGCTAGCTGTCTTAGCTAACAACAGTTAGCAGCTAACGTTTTCTGCAGTTTGTTGCCCCTGAAAAACGTGATGTAGTTATTTAAGGGTGAGTTCACTTAACTAACGTCATCTTACAAGTTGAGAGAGTTCATTTTTGTTTAAAATTGTCCTTGTAATGAACGTTAGAGGTTTTGTGTTGAACATGAAGTTAGCTAACGTTAGCTCACTCTACCAAAGGTTGGCATGTTAAGCTGTGGCAGCTAGCTTAATACAAATAGGGGTTTGATGCTTGTGTAAACTTTTCTTACGAATGTGTGTTAATCTACCTATTGTTGAAGAGATACAAAACATACTATACATGAGTTGGGTCCGACATATACTTTCGGTAATGTTACTTTGCTGCTAAAAAATAAAACGTACAGTATGTACACACTGCTCTGGTATTAATTATCCTGTAAAATGTAAGTCTCCCGCTCTTGTCATCGTTCAGGCTTTGCATTTGAACTCCTATGACTGGTTGTGGACTTGAAGGGAACGACTTCCTGGCCTTCCTGACATCGAGGAAAATTGTGAGATTCTAATCCATGTCAATGCCAAAAGCAAGTTATTGTTTTGAACTTTTTAAATATGTTTATTGGGGCATTTCTGCTTTATTGGACAGAAGTATAGATCTACTGGAAAACAGTGGAGAGGGAGGAGATTTGCAGCAAAAGGCCCAGCCGGATGGTTGCTGCTCCGTGTGGAACGTGTTCTATCAGGTGATGCACTTTGGTACCCAGGTCTTTATGGTATTGAGTTTGAATGAAGCCTTTGGAATGTCATTTCGCTCCCTCCTGGCTTTGCTTATGTCTGTGAACCCCGTGTGACTGGAAGGGGTGGTGGCCTTGCTG
>NC_136907.1:80677155-80768651 GCF_949606895.1 Notothenia rossii | reverse complement strand
CACACACCTACACACTGTACCACACACACCTACTGCTCCTAAAGCATAATCAGGCTACAGCCGTTGTGTATTTTATTTTGTGAAGCACTAAATGGTTTTAGAAACATCTGGACTCTTTGTTTGTAGATATCTACTAAACTAAAGCAGAGACAGAAAGTAGGTCTGTTACACTGAGTGATATATATTATACACACTGCTCTGCTTTCTGCACGGACCTCTCAGCTGTTCTCACTGTAAACATCGCTTTGCGATGAAAGCAGTTAATAAAATAATATCCAAGGGATGCATGCAGAGCTGTGATTGGCTGAGACAAGTCCGGCCGTGCGTCACGCCTCCACTGTTCCCGGAAATGCATCCGTGGAAGAGCCGTGGAGGAACCATCAGTGTCTCCTCGGTTAGAGCTCCTGCAGAGAGCCTCCTCTCTCCTCTCCTCTCTCCTCTCTCCTCTCTCCTCGGTTAGAGCTCCTGCAGAGAGCCTCCTCTCTCCTCTCCTCTCTCCTCTCTCCTCTCTCCTCGGTTAGAGCTCCTTCAGAGAGCCTCCTCGATGCTCGATGCTCGGTCCTCGAAGTGCATTTAGAGAAATGAGATGTCCTTCAACATGGCGCGCAGAAATTCATTTCCGGGTCACTACCGGAGGACCGAGGAGTCGAGGAGGTGAAATTTGAGTATTGAGAAACCTCTTGGAAGTACCGGAGACCATAAACGGTTTTGAAAACTTCTGTCACGTAGTGATCATCTTCTCAATAAAATATCTTTGCTGATGTTTTTTCGATTCTTCTGGCCAATCAGAATCAAGATTGTTGCCGGAACTCCCCAGGGAGAATAACTTTGCGGTAGAACTCTTCTTTATACATCCATGGGTACAACTTCAGATAGAAATGAACACATAATGAAATATGACCCCCGGTCTGATGATTGACAGGTCACAGAACAATGGGGGCTATCTACCCTTACCCACAATTTAAAGTAATTCACACAGACTATCTCCTCTTTGCTCTTCTCGCAGCAAGATGTCAGAACAAAGTGAAAAACAAATAATGGCATCAAATATTATTAATATGTCGGTTAATAATACATTTATTTATTCTCTTCTCAGAGTGTACCAGAATGCATAGTTTATGTTAGTATTTCTAAAAATCTCCGGGGGGAGAATCCCCCCAGACCCCCCTGCTGGGGTTGGGTTTTCAGCATGTGTGCCTTTTTATATCGTTCAGCTTTGATTCCATCATCTCATTAAACCTTTTTTAAAAGCATACTTTAGTTCTGTGAAGGGATATAAGGGATATATTCACTGTACTTCACTTTTATTAATATTGTATGCTGAAAATCGTATATATTACAGCACGATTTTTTGTTGAATAGATTTGAGTGCTTCAAAATGTTGGGTCGCGATGTATTGACCGAGTAAAAAGTGGGTCCCGAGGCCTGACCAGTTTTGAACCACTGGGTTAGAGTATACATGTTTCATTGTGGGTGGGAGTACACATGTTTCAATGTGGTTGGGAGTATACATGTTTCATTGTGGGTGGGAGTACACATGTTTCATTGTGGGTGGGAGTACACATGTTTCATTGTGGGTGGGAGTATACATGTTTCATTGTGGGTGGGAGTACACATGTTTCATTGTGGGTGGGAGTATACATGTTTCATTGTGGGTGGGAGTACACATGTTTCATTGTGGGTGGGAGTATACATGTTTCATTGTGGGTGGGAGTACACATGTTTCATTGTGGGTGGGAGTATACATGTTTCATTGTGGGTGGGAGTATACATGTTTCATTGTGGGTGGGAGTACACATGTTTCATTGTGGGTGGGAGTATACATGTTTCATTGTGGGTGGGAGTACACATGTTTCATTGTGGGTGGGAGTATACATGTTTCATTGTGGTTGGGAGTACACATGTTTCAATGTGGTTGGGAGTATACATGTTTCATTGTGGGTGGGAGTACACATGTTTCATTGTGGGTGGGAGTATACATGTTTCATTGTGGGTGGGAGTACACATGTTTCATTGTGGGTGGGAGTATACATGTTTCATTGTGGGTGGGAGTATACATGTTTCATTGTGGGTGGGAGTATACATGTTTCATTGTGGGTGGGAGTATACATGTTTCATTGTGGGTGGGAGTATACCTGTTTCATTGTGGGTGGGAGTATACATGTTTCATTGTGGTTGGGAGTACACATGTTTCATTGTGGGTGGGAGTATACATGTTTCATTGTGGGTGGGAGTATACATGTTTCATTGTGGTTGGGAGTACACATGTTTCATTGTGGGTGGGAGTATACATGTTTCATTGTGGGTGGGAGTATACATGTTTCATTGTGGTTGGGAGTACACATGTTTCATTGTGGGTGGGAGTACACATGTTTCATTGTGGGTGGGAGTATACATGTTTCATTGTGGGTGGGAGTATACATGTTTCATTGTGGGTGGGAGTACACATGTTTCATTGTGGGTGGGAGTATATATGTTTCATTGTGGGTGGGAGTATATATGTTTCATTGTGGTTGGGAGTACACATGTTTCATTGTGGGTGGGAGTATATATGTTTCATTGTGGTTGGGAGTATACATGTTTCATTGTGGTTGGGAGTATATATGTTTCATTGTGGGTGGGAGTACAGATGTTTCATTGTGGGTGGGAGTACACATGTTTCATTGTGGGTGGGAGTACACATGTTTCATTGTGGGTGGGAGTATCCATGTTTCATTGTGGGTGGGAGTATACATGTTTCGTTGTGGGTGGGAGTATATATGTTTCATTGTGGGTGGGAGTATATATGTTTCATTGTGGTTGGGAGTACACATGTTTCATTGTGGGTGGGAGTACACATGTTTCATTGTGGGTGGGAGTACAGATGTTTCATTGTGGGTGGGAGTACACATGTTTCATTGTGGGTGGGAGTACACATGTTTCATTGTGGGTGGGAGTATCCATGTTTCATTGTGGGTGGGAGTATACATGTTTCGTTGTGGGTGGGAGTATATATGTTTCATTGTGGGTGGGAGTATATATGTTTCATTGTGGTTGGGAGTACACATGTTTCATTGTGGGTGGGAGTATATATGTTTCATTGTGGTTGGGAGTATACATGTTTCATTGTGGTTGGGAGTACACATGTTTCATTGTGGGTGGGAGTATACATGTTTCATTGTGGTTGGGAGTACACATGTTTCATTGTGGGTGGGAGTATATATGTTTCATTGTGGGTGGGAGTATACATGTTTCATTGTGGTTGGGAGTACACATGTTTCATTGTGGTTGGGAGTACACATGTTTCATTGTGGGTGGGAGTATACATGTTTCATTGTGGGTGGGAGTATACATGTTTCATTGTGGTTGGGAGTACACATGTTTCATTGTGGGTGGGAGTACACATGTTTCATTGTGGGTGGGAGTATACATGTTTCATTGTGGGTGGGAGTATACATGTTTCATTGTGGGTGGGAGTATACATGTTTCATTGTGGGTGGGAGTATACCTGTTTCATTGTGGGTGGGAGTATACATGTTTCATTGTGGGTGGGAGTATATATGTTTCATTGTGGGTGGGAGTATACATGTTTCATTGTGGGTGGGAGTATACATGTTTCATTGTGGGTGGGAGTATACATGTTTCATTGTGGGTGGGAGTATATATGTTTCATTGTGGGTGGGAGTACACATGTTTCATTGTGGGTGGGAGTATATATGTTTCATTGTGGGTGGGAGTATACATGTTTCATTGTGGGTGGGAGTATATATGTTTCATTGTGGGTGGGAGTATACATGTTTCATTGTGGGTGGGAGTATACATGTTTCATTGTGGGTGGGAGTATACATGTTTCATTGTGGGTGGGAGTATATATGTTTCATTGTCGGTGGGAGTATACATGTTTCATTGTCGGTGGGAGTATACATGTTTCATTGTGGGTGGGAGTATACATGTTTCATTGTGGGTGGGAGTATACATGTTTCATTGTGGGTGGGAGTATACATGTTTCATTGTGGGTGGGAGTATACATGTTTCATTGTGGGTGGGAGTATATATGTTTCATTGTGGGTGGGAGTATACATGTTTCATTGTGGGTGGGAGTATACATGTTTCATTGTGGGTGGGAGTATACATGTTTCATTGTGGGTGGGAGTATATATGTTTCATTGTGGGTGGTAGGGGTGTAACAACTAATCGACTTAATCGATTAAAATCGATTACCAAATTAGTTGGCAACTAATTCAGTCGTCGATTCGTTGGTGACGTCATCACATGTGTTCTACACCCCGTTAAGCTCCAACGTTATCGCTCTTTTTTATCGGTACAGGAGAGATTTAAAACATATGTTATGTATTATTGCTACATAAACATTATATCGCAGTCTTAGTGTCGCCAACTCAGTTTCTAATATGCAATATGACTACAAAATGCGTCTATAATGTATTTTAGATCTTCCCAATTCAGACGAGAGATCTCTCCCCCGCCTGCTTGCGAGGGGGCGGGGCAGTTTACACACACATGCAGGAGATGGCGGAGAGAACGCGCTCCGAGGTGTGGTTAAACTTTAGCCGTCTCGATGTGGACAATGCTCGTTACCAAAAGTGCAATAACAGTTTATCATATAAAGGCGGTAAAACGAGCAGTTTGTCTAAACATTTAGCAAAAGTGCTCCACATTCAGACGGAGGAATGCACCGGGTTCCACTGTCTTTCTAGTAGCTCTGTAGCCCCGTCCACGAGTAACGTTTCCACGTCAGGTGTTATGTATGCTAGCAGCAACACACAGAGTTAACTCAGTTATAAAAACATAGGTTAATGATTAGAGGTAACTGAATTAGTTATTTTGTTAAAGTTTCAGCTATTCTGTTTACAGTTCTGTCATCACATTATTTAATATGATTTGTTAAAACATTGTTGTTTCTTTTGATGTGAAATATTATGCATTTAATTAAAAATAAAAAGCAATGTTAGTTTTGTTCACAATTTGTTGAGTTAGTTTACCTTATTTCTTGTCAAAAGAACCGTTAATACTATCGTTAAAAGGACCGGATCGATAAGCAGTATTGATATAAGTAGTAGTACAGTTAAAACCTTAACGATCCGAATAATCGATTAATCGTTTCATTAATCGATTATCAAATTAGTCGTTTGTTGCAGCCCTAGTGGGTGGGAGTATACATGTTTCATTGTGGGTGGGAGTATACATGTTTCATTGTGGGTGGGAGTACACATGTTTCATTGTGGGTGGGAGTATACATGTTTCATTGTGGGTGGGAGTATACATGTTTCATTGTGGGTGGGAGTATACATGTTTCATAGTGGGTGGGAGTATACATGTTTCATTGTGGGTGGGAGTATACATGTTTCATTGTGGGTGGGAGTATACATGTTTCATTGTGGGTGGGAGTATACATGTTTCATTGTGGGTGGGAGTATACATGTTTCATTGTGGTTGGGAGTATCCATGTTTCATTGTGGGTGGGAGTATACATGTTTCGTTGTGGGTGGGAGTACACATGTTTCATTGTGGGTGGGAGTATACATGTTTCATTGTGGGTGGGAGTACAGATGTTTCATTGTGGTTGGGAGTATACATGTTTCATTGTGGGTGGGAGTATACATGTTTCATTGTGGGTGGGAGTACAGATGTTTCATTGTGGGTGGGAGTATACATGTTTCATTGTGGGTGGGAGTACAGATGTTTCATTGTGGGTGGGAGTACAGATGTTTCATTGTGGTTGGGAGTATACATGTTTCGTTGTGGGTGGGAGTACACATGTTTCATTGTGGGTGGGAGTATACATGTTTCATTGTGGGTGGGAGTATACATGTTTCATTGTGGGTGGGAGTACACATGTTTCATTGTGGGTGGGAGTACAGATGTTTCATTGTGGGTGGGAGTATACATGTTTCGTTGTGGGTGGGAGTACACATGTTTCATTGTGGGTGGGAGTACAGATGTTTCATTGTGGTTGGGAGTATACATGTTTCATTGTGGGTGGGAGTATACATGTTTCGTTGTGGGTGGGAGTACACATGTTTCATTGTGGTTGGGAGTATCCATGTTTCGTTGTGGGTGGGAGTATACATGTTTCATTGTGGGTGGGAGTACAGATGTTTCATTGTGGGTGGGAGTATACATGTTTCGTTGTGGGTGGGAGTACAGATGTTTCATTGTGGGTGGGAGTATACATGTTTCATTGTGGGTGGGAGTATACATGTTTCATTGTGGGTGGGAGTATACATGTTTCATTGTGGGTGGGAGTATACATGTTTCATTGTGGGTGGGAGTATACATGTTTCATTGTGGGTGGGAGTATACATGTTTCATTGTGGGTGGGAGTATACATGTTTCATTGTGGGTGGGAGTACAGATGTTTCATTGTGGTTGGGAGTATACATGTTTCATTGTGGGTGGGAGTATACATGTTTCATTGTGGGTGGGAGTATACATGTTTCATTGTGGGTGGGAGTATACATGTTTCATTGTGGGTGGGAGTACACATGTTTCATTGTGGGTGGGAGTACAGATGTTTCATTGTGGGTGGGAGTATACATGTTTCATTGTGGTTGGGAGTATACATGTTTCGTTGTGGGTGGGAGTATCCATGTTTCATTGTGGTTGGGAGTATACATGTTTCATTGTGGGTGGGAGTATACATGTTTCATTGTGGGTGGGAGTATATATGTTTCATTGTCGGTGGGAGTATATATGTTTCATTGTGGGTGGGAGTATATATGTTTCATTGTCGGTGGGAGTATACATGTTTCATTGTGGGTGGGAGTATACATGTTTCATTGTGGGTGGGAGTATACATGTTTCATTGTGGTTGGGAGTATCCATGTTTCATTGTGGTTGGGAGTATACATGTTTCATTGTGGGTGGGAGTATACATGTTTCATTGTGGGTGGGAGTATACATGTTTCATTGTGGGTGGGAGTATACATGTTTCATTGTGGGTGGGAGTATATATGTTTCATTGTCGGTGGGAGTATACATGTTTCATTGTGGGTGGGAGTATACATGTTTCATTGTGGGTGGGAGTATACATGTTTCATTGTGGGTGGGAGTATACATGTTTCATTGTGGGTGGGAGTATACATGTTTCATTGTGGGTGGGAGTATATATGTTTCATTGTGGGTGGTAGGGGTGTAACAACTAATCGACTTAATCGATTAAAATCGATTACCAAATTAGTTGGCAACTAATTCAGTCGTCGATTCGTTGGTGACGTCATCACATGTGTTCTACACCCCGTTAAGCTCCAACGTTATCGCTCTTTTTTATCGGTACAGGAGAGATTTAAAACATATGTTATGTATTATTGCTACATAAACATTATATCGCAGTCTTAGTGTCGCCAACTCAGTTTCTAATATGCAATATGACTACAAAATGCGTCTATAATGTATTTTAGATCTTCCCAATTCAGACGAGAGATCTCTCCCCCGCCTGCTTGCGAGGGGGCGGGGCAGTTTACACACACATGCAGGAGATGGCGGAGAGAACGCGCTCCGAGGTGTGGTTAAACTTTAGCCGTCTCGATGTGGACAATGCTCGTTACCAAAAGTGCAATAACAGTTTATCATATAAAGGCGGTAAAACGAGCAGTTTGTCTAAACATTTAGCAAAAGTGCTCCACATTCAGACGGAGGAATGCACCGGGTTCCACTGTCTTTCTAGTAGCTCTGTAGCCCCGTCCACGAGTAACGTTTCCACGTCAGGTGTTATGTATGCTAGCAGCAACACACAGAGTTAACTCAGTTATAAAAACATAGGTTAATGATTAGAGGTAACTGAATTAGTTATTTTGTTAAAGTTTCAGCTATTCTGTTTACAGTTCTGTCATCACATTATTTAATATGATTTGTTAAAACATTGTTGTTTCTTTTGATGTGAAATATTATGCATTTAATTAAAAATAAAAAGCAATGTTAGTTTTGTTCACAATTTGTTGAGTTAGTTTACCTTATTTCTTGTCAAAAGAACCGTTAATACTATCGTTAAAAGGACCGGATCGATAAGCAGTATTGATATAAGTAGTAGTACAGTTAAAACCTTAACGATCCGAATAATCGATTAATCGTTTCATTAATCGATTATCAAATTAGTCGTTTGTTGCAGCCCTAGTGGGTGGGAGTATACATGTTTCATTGTGGGTGGGAGTATACATGTTTCATTGTGGGTGGGAGTATACATGTTTCATTGTGGGTGGGAGTATACATGTTTCATTGTGGGTGGGAGTATACATGTTTCATAGTGGGTGGGAGTATACATGTTTCATTGTGGGTGGGAGTATACATGTTTCATTGTGGGTGGGAGTATACATGTTTCATTGTGGGTGGGAGTATACATGTTTCATTGTGGTTGGGAGTATCCATGTTTCATTGTGGGTGGGAGTATACATGTTTCGTTGTGGGTGGGAGTATACATGTTTCATTGTGGGTGGGAGTATACATGTTTCATTGTGGGTGGGAGTATACATGTTTCATTGTGGGTGGGAGTACAGATGTTTCATTGTGGTTGGGAGTATCCATGTTTCATTGTGGGTGGGAGTATACATGTTTCATTGTGGGTGGGAGTACACATGTTTCATTGTGGGTGGGAGTACAGATGTTTCATTGTGGTTGGGAGTATACATGTTTCATTGTGGGTGGGAGTATACATGTTTCATTGTGGGTGGGAGTATACATGTTTCATTGTGGGTGGGAGTACACATGTTTCATTGTGGGTGGGAGTACAGATGTTTCATTGTGGGTGGGAGTACAGATGTTTCATTGTGGGTGGGAGTATACATGTTTCGTTGTGGGTGGGAGTACACATGTTTCATTGTGGTTGGGAGTACACATGTTTCATTGTGGGTGGGAGTATACATGTTTCGTTGTGGGTGGGAGTACACATGTTTCATTGTGGGTGGGAGTATACATGTTTCGTTGTGGGTGGGAGTACACATGTTTCATTGTGGTTGGGAGTATCCATGTTTCGTTGTGGGTGGGAGTATACATGTTTCATTGTGGGTGGGAGTACAGATGTTTCATTGTGGGTGGGAGTATACATGTTTCGTTGTGGGTGGGAGTACACATGTTTCATTGTGGTTGGGAGTATACATGTTTCATTGTGGGTGGGAGTACACATGTTTCATTGTGGTTGGGAGTACACATGTTTCATTGTGGTTGGGAGTATACATGTTTCGTTGTGGGTGGGAGTATATATGTTTCATTGTGGGTGGGAGTACACATGTTTCATTGTGGTTGGGAGTATATATGTTTCATTGTGGGTGGGAGTATCCATGTTTCATTGTGGTTGGGAGTATATATGTTTCATTGTGGGTGGGAGTACACATGTTTCATTGTGGTTGGGAGTACACATGTTTCATTGTGGGTGGGAGTATATATGTTTCATTGTGGGTGGGAGTACACATGTTTCATTGTGGTTGGGAGTATCCATGTTTCATTGTGGTTGGGAGTATACATGTTTCATTGTGGGTGGGAGTACAGATGTTTCATTGTGGGTGGGAGTATACATGTTTCATTGTGGTTGGGAGTATCCATGTTTCATTGTGGGTGGGAGTACAGATGTTTCATTGTGGTTGGGAGTATACATGTTTCATTGTGGGTGGGAGTACAGATGTTTCATTGTGGTTGGGAGTACAGATGTTTCATTGTGGTTGGGAGTATACATGTTTCATTGTGGGTGGGAGTATCCATGTTTCATTGTGGGTGGGAGTATCCATGTTTCATTGTGGTTGGGAGTATACATGTTTCATTGTGGGTGGGAGTATACATGTTTCATTGTGGTTGGGAGTATACATGTTTCATTGTGGGTGGGAGTATACATGTTTCATTGTGGTTGGGAGTATACATGTTTCATTGTCGGTGGGAGTATCCATGTTTCATTGTGGTTGGGAGTATACATGTTTCATTGTGGGTGGGAGTATACATGTTTCGTTGTGGGTGGGAGTACAGATGTTTCATTGTGGTTGGGAGTACACATGTTTCATTGTGGGTGGGAGTACAGATGTTTCATTGTGGTTGGGAGTATCCATGTTTCATTGTGGTTGGGAGTATACATGTTTCATTGTGGGTGGGAGTACAGATGTTTCATTGTGGGTGGGAGTATACATGTTTCATTGTGGTTGGGAGTATACATGTTTCATTGTGGGTGGGAGTACACATGTTTCATTGTGGGTGGGAGTATACATGTTTCATTGTGGGTGGGAGTATACATGTTTCGTTGTGGGTGGGAGTACAGATGTTTCATTGTGGTTGGGAGTACACATGTTTCATTGTGGGTGGGAGTACAGATGTTTCATTGTGGTTGGGAGTATCCATGTTTCATTGTGGTTGGGAGTATACATGTTTCATTGTGGGTGGGAGTACAGATGTTTCATTGTGGGTGGGAGTATACATGTTTCATTGTGGTTGGGAGTATACATGTTTCATTGTGGGTGGGAGTACAGATGTTTCATTGTGGTTGGGAGTATCCATGTTTCATTGTGGTTGGGAGTATACATGTTTCATTGTGGGTGGGAGTACAGATGTTTCATTGTGGGTGGGAGTATCCATGTTTCATTGTGGTTGGGAGTATACATGTTTCATTGTGGGTGGGAGTATACATGTTTCATTGTGGGTGGGAGTATACATGTTTCATTGTGGGTGGGAGTACAGATGTTTCATTGTGGGTGGGAGTATCCATGTTTCATTGTGGTTGGGAGTATACATGTTTCATTGTGGGTGGGAGTATCCATGTTTCATTGTGGTTGGGAGTATACATGTTTCATTGTGGGTGGGAGTATACATGTTTCGTTGTGGGTGGGAGTACAGATGTTTCATTGTGGGTGGGAGTACACATGTTTCATTGTGGTTGGGAGTATACATGTTTCATTGTGGGTGGGAGTACACATGTTTCATTGTGGGTGGGAGTATACATGTTTCATTGTGGGTGGGAGTATACATGTTTCATTGTGGGTGGGAGTATCCATGTTTCGTTGTGGGTGGGAGTACAGATGTTTCATTGTGGGTGGGAGTATACATATTTCATTGTGGGTGGGAGTATACATGTTTCATTGTGGGTGGGAGTACAGATGTTTCATTGTGGGTGGGAGTATACATGTTTCATTGTGGGTGGGAGTATACATGTTTCATTGTGGGTGGGAGTACAGATGTTTCATTGTGGGTGGGAGTATACATGTTTCATTGTGGGTGGGAGTACAGATGTTTCATTGTGGGTGGGAGTATACATGTTTCATTGTGGGTGGGAGTATACATGTTTCATTGTGGGTGGGAGTACAGATGTTTCATTGTGGGTGGGAGTATACATGTTTCATTGTGGGTGGGAGTACAGATGTTTCATTGTGGGTGGGAGTATACATGTTTCAATGTGGGTGGGAGTCCAGATGTTTCATTGTGGGTGGGAGTATACATGTTTCATTGTGGGTGGGAGTACAGATGTTTCATTGTGGGTGGGAGTACACATGTTTCAATGTGGTTGGGAGTATACATGTTTCATTGTGGGTGGGAGTACACATGTTTCATTGTGGGTGGGAGTACACATGTTTCAATGTGGTTGGGAGTACACATGTTTCAATGTGGTTGGGAGTACACATGTTTCATTGTGGGTGGGAGTACACATGTTTCATTGTGGGTGGGAGTACACATGTTTCATTGTGGTTGGGAGTACACATGTTTCGTTGTGGGTGGGAGTATACATGTTTCATTGTGGGTGGGAGTATACATGTTTCGTTGTGGGTGGGAGTATACATGTTTCATTGTGGGTGGGAGTACACATGTTTCATTGTGGGTGGGAGTACACATGTTTCATTGTGGGTGGGAGTACACATGTTTCATTGTGGTTGGGAGTACACATGTTTCATTGTGGGTGGGAGTACACATGTTTCATTGTGGTTGGGAGTACACATGTTTCATTGTGGTTGGGAGTATACATGTTTCATTGTGGGTGGGAGTATACATGTTTCATTGTGGGTGGGAGTATACATGTTTCATTGTGGGTGGGAGTACACATGTTTCATTGTGGTTGGGAGTACACATGTTTCATTGTGGGTGGGAGTATACATGTTTCATTGTGGTTGGGAGTATACATGTTTCATTGTGGGTGGGAGTACACATGTTTCATTGTGGGTGGGAGTATATATGTTTCATTGTGGGTGGGAGTACACATGTTTCATTGTGGTTGGGAGTACACATGTTTCATTGTGGTTGGGAGTATACATGTTTCATTGTGGGTGGGAGTACACATGTTTCAATGTGGTTGGGAGTACACATGTTTCATTGTGGGTGGGAGTACACATGTTTCATTGTGGGTGGGAGTACACATGTTTCATTGTGGTTGGGAGTATACATGTTTCATTGTGGGTGGGAGTACACATGTTTCATTGTGGTTGGGAGTACACATGTTTCATTGTGGGTGGGAGTACACATGTTTCATTGTGGGTGGGAGTACACATGTTTCATTGTGGTTGGGAGTACACATGTTTCATTGTGGGTGGGAGTACACATGTTTCATTGTGGTTGGGAGTACACATGTTTCATTGTGGTTGGGAGTATACATGTTTCATTGTGGGTGGGAGTACACATGTTTCATTGTGGTTGGGAGTACACATGTTTCATTGTGGGTGGGAGTATACATGTTTCATTGTGGTTGGGAGTATACATGTTTCATTGTGGTTGGGAGTATACATGTTTCATTGTGGGTGGGAGTATATATGTTTCATTGTGGGTGGGAGTACACATGTTTCATTGTGGGTGGGAGTACACATGTTTCATTGTGGGTGGGAGTATATATGTTTCATTGTGGGTGGGAGTACACATGTTTCATTGTGGTTGGGAGTACACATGTTTCATTGTGGTTGGGAGTATACATGTTTCATTGTGGGTGGGAGTACACATGTTTCATTGTGGGTGGGAGTATATATGTTTCATTGTGGGTGGGAGTATATATGTTTCATTGTGGGTGGGAGTATACATGTTTCATTGTGGGTGGGAGTATACATGTTTCATTGTGGGTGGGAGTACACATGTTTCATTGTGGGTGGGAGTATCCATGTTTCATTGTGGGTGGGAGTATACATGTTTCATTGTGGGTGGGAGTACACATGTTTCATTGTGGGTGGGAGTACACATGTTTCATTGTGGGTGGGAGTATACATGTTTCGTTGTGGGTGGGAGTACACATGTTTCATTGTGGGTGGGAGTATACATGTTTCATTGTGGGTGGGAGTATACATGTTTCGTTGTGGGTGGGAGTACACATGTTTCATTGTGGGTGGGAGTATACATGTTTCGTTGTGGGTGGGAGTATATATGTTTCATTGTGGGTGGGAGTATACATGTTTCATTGTGGGTGGGAGTATCCATGTTTCATTGTGGTTGGGAGTATACATGTTTCATTGTGGGTGGGAGTATATATGTTTCATTGTCGGTGGGAGTATACATGTTTCATTGTGGGTGGGAGTATCCATGTTTCATTGTGGTTGGGAGTATCCATGTTTCATTGTGGTTGGGAGTATATATGTTTCATTGTGGGTGGGAGTATATATGTTTCATTGTGGGTGGGAGTATACATGTTTCATTGTGGGTGGGAGTATATATGTTTCATTGTGGGTGGGAGTATACATGTTTCATTGTGGGTGGGAGTATACATGTTTCATTGTGGGTGGGAGTACACATGTTTCATTGTGGGTGGGAGTATCCATGTTTCATTGTGGGTGGGAGTATACATGTTTCATTGTGGGTGGGAGTACACATGTTTCATTGTGGGTGGGAGTACACATGTTTCATTGTGGGTGGGAGTATACATGTTTCGTTGTGGGTGGGAGTACACATGTTTCATTGTGGGTGGGAGTATACATGTTTCATTGTGGGTGGGAGTATACATGTTTCGTTGTGGGTGGGAGTACACATGTTTCATTGTGGGTGGGAGTATACATGTTTCGTTGTGGGTGGGAGTATATATGTTTCATTGTGGGTGGGAGTATACATGTTTCATTGTGGGTGGGAGTATCCATGTTTCATTGTGGGTGGGAGTATCCATGTTTCATTGTGGTTGGGAGTATACATGTTTCATTGTGGGTGGGAGTATATATGTTTCATTGTCGGTGGGAGTATACATGTTTCATTGTGGGTGGGAGTATCCATGTTTCATTGTGGTTGGGAGTATCCATGTTTCATTGTGGTTGGGAGTATATATGTTTCATTGTGGGTGGGAGTATATATGTTTCATTGTCGGTGGGAGTATACATGTTTCATTGTGGGTGGGAGTATACATGTTTCATTGTGGGTGGGAGTATACATGTTTCATTGTGGGTGGGAGTATACATGTTTCGTTGTGGGTGGGAGTATATATGTTTCATTGTGGGTGGGAGTATACATGTTTCATTGTGGGTGGGAGTATCCATGTTTCATTGTGGTTGGGAGTATCCATGTTTCGTTGTGGGTGGGAGTATACATGTTTCATTGTGGGTGGGAGTACAGATGTTTCATTGTGGGTGGGAGTATACATGTTTCATTGTGGGTGGGAGTACACATGTTTCATTGTGGTTGGGAGTACACATGTTTCATTGTGGTTGGGAGTATACATGTTTCGTTGTGGGTGGGAGTACACATGTTTCATTGTGGTTGGGAGTACACATGTTTCATTGTGGGTGGGAGTATATATGTTTCATTGTGGGTGGGAGTACACATGTTTCATTGTGGTTGGGAGTATCCATGTTTCATTGTGGTTGGGAGTATACATGTTTCATTGTGGGTGGGAGTACAGATGTTTCATTGTGGGTGGGAGTATACATGTTTCATTGTGGTTGGGAGTATACATGTTTCGTTGTGGGTGGGAGTATCCATGTTTCATTGTGGTTGGGAGTATACATGTTTCATTGTGGTTGGGAGTATCCATGTTTCATTGTGGGTGGGAGTATACATGTTTCATTGTGGTTGGGAGTATACATGTTTCGTTGTGGGTGGGAGTATCCATGTTTCATTGTGGTTGGGAGTATACATGTTTCATTGTGGGTGGTAGTATCCATGTTTCATTGTGGTTGGGAGTATACATGTTTCATTGTGGTTGGGAGTACAGATGTTTCATTGTGGTTGGGAGTATCCATGTTTCATTGTGGTTGGGAGTATACATGTTTCATTGTGGGTGGGAGTACAGATGTTTCATTGTGGGTGGGAGTATCCATGTTTCATTGTGGTTGGGAGTATACATGTTTCATTGTGGGTGGGAGTATCCATGTTTCATTGTGGGTGGGAGTATCCATGTTTCATTGTGGTTGGGAGTACAGATGTTTCATTGTGGTTGGGAGTACACATGTTTCATTGTGGGTGGGAGTACACATGTTTCATTGTGGTTGGGAGTATACATGTTTCATTGTGGTTGGGAGTATACATGTTTCATTGTGGGTGGGAGTATCCATGTTTCGTTGTGGGTGGGAGTACAGATGTTTCATTGTGGGTGGGAGTATACATGTTTCATTGTGGGTGGGAGTATACATGTTTCATTGTGGGTGGGAGTACAGATGTTTCATTGTGGGTGGGAGTATACATGTTTCATTGTGGGTGGGAGTATACATGTTTCATTGTGGGTGGGAGTACAGATGTTTCATTGTGGGTGGGAGTATACATGTTTCATTGTGGGTGGGAGTACAGATGTTTCATTGTGGGTGGGAGTATACATGTTTCATTGTGGGTGGGAGTATACATGTTTCATTGTGGGTGGGAGTACAGATGTTTCATTGTGGGTGGGAGTATACATGTTTCATTGTGGGTGGGAGTACAGATGTTTCATTGTGGGTGGGAGTATACATGTTTCAATGTGGGTGGGAGTCCAGATGTTTCATTGTGGGTGGGAGTATACATGTTTCATTGTGGGTGGGAGTACAGATGTTTCATTGTGGGTGGGAGTACACATGTTTCATTGTGGGTGGGAGTACACATGTTTCATTGTGGTTGGGAGTACACATGTTTCATTGTGGGTGGGAGTACACATGTTTCATTGTGGTTGGGAGTACACATGTTTCATTGTGGTTGGGAGTATACATGTTTCATTGTGGGTGGGAGTACACATGTTTCATTGTGGTTGGGAGTACACATGTTTCATTGTGGGTGGGAGTATACATGTTTCATTGTGGTTGGGAGTATACATGTTTCATTGTGGGTGGGAGTACACATGTTTCATTGTGGGTGGGAGTATATATGTTTCATTGTGGGTGGGAGTACACATGTTTCATTGTGGTTGGGAGTACACATGTTTCATTGTGGTTGGGAGTATACATGTTTCATTGTGG
The DNA here is from genome assembly GCF_949606895.1 of Notothenia rossii. Taxonomy (NCBI): domain Eukaryota; kingdom Metazoa; phylum Chordata; class Actinopteri; order Perciformes; family Nototheniidae; genus Notothenia; species Notothenia rossii. The sequence continues at coordinate 80,752,374 of NC_136907.1, read as the reverse complement.
GTGGGAGTATACATGTTTCATTGTGGGTGGGAGTACACATGTTTCATTGTGGGTGGGAGTATATATGTTTCATTGTGGGTGGGAGTATATATGTTTCATTGTGGGTGGGAGTATACATGTTTCATTGTGGGTGGGAGTATTCATGTTTCATTGTGGGTGGGAGTACACATGTTTCATTGTGGGTGGGAGTATCCATGTTTCATTGTGGGTGGGAGTATACATGTTTCATTGTGGGTGGGAGTACACATGTTTCATTGTGGGTGGGAGTACACATGTTTCATTGTGGGTGGGAGTATACATGTTTCATTGTGGGTGGGAGTATACATGTTTCATTGTGGGTGGGAGTACACATGTTTCATTGTGGGTGGGAGTACACATGTTTCATTGTGGGTGGGAGTATACATGTTTCATTGTGGGTGGGAGTATACATGTTTCATTGTGGGTGGGAGTATACATGTTTCATTGTGGGTGGGAGTACACATGTTTCATTGTGGGTGGGAGTACACATGTTTCATTGTGGGTGGGAGTATACATGTTTCATTGTGGGTGGGAGTATACATGTTTCATTGTGGGTGGGAGTACACATGTTTCATTGTGGGTGGGAGTATACATGTTTCATTGTGGGTGGGAGTACACATGTTTCATTGTGGGTGGGAGTATACATGTTTCATTGTGGGTGGGAGTATACATGTTTCATTGTGGGTGGGAGTACACATGTTTCATTGTGGGTGGGAGTACACATGTTTCATTGTGGGTGGGAGTACACATGTTTCATTGTGGGTGGGAGTACACATGTTTCATTGTGGGTGGGAGTATACATGTTTCATTGTGGGTGGGAGTATACATGTTTCATTGTGGGTGGGAGTATACATGTTTCATTGTGGTTGGGAGTATCCATGTTTCATTGTGGGTGGGAGTACACATGTTTCATTGTGGGTGGGAGTATACATGTTTCATTGTGGGTGGGAGTATCCATGTTTCGTTGTGGGTGGGAGTACACATGTTTCATTGTGGGTGGGAGTATACATGTTTCATTGTGGGTGGGAGTATACATGTTTCGTTGTGGGTGGGAGTACACATGTTTCATTGTGGGTGGGAGTATACATGTTTCGTTGTGGGTGGGAGTACACATGTTTCATTGTGGGTGGGAGTATCCATGTTTCATTGTGGTTGGGAGTATACATGTTTCATTGTGGGTGGGAGTATATATGTTTCATTGTGGGTGGGAGTATATATGTTTCATTGTCGGTGGGAGTATACATGTTTCATTGTGGGTGGGAGTATATATGTTTCATTGTGGGTGGGAGTATACATGTTTCATTGTGGGTGGGAGTACACATGTTTCGTTGTGGGTGGGAGTACACATGTTTCATTGTGGGTGGGAGTATACATGTTTCGTTGTGGGTGGGAGTACACATGTTTCATTGTGGGTGGGAGTATCCATGTTTCATTGTGGGTGGGAGTATATATGTTTCATTGTGGGTGGGAGTATACATGTTTCATTGTGGGTGGGAGTACACATGTTTCGTTGTGGGTGGGAGTACACATGTTTCATTGTGGGTGGGAGTATACATGTTTCGTTGTGGGTGGGAGTACACATGTTTCATTGTGGGTGGGAGTATACATGTTTCATTGTGGGTGGGAGTATATATGTTTCATTGTGGGTGGGAGTATACATGTTTCATTGTGGGTGGGAGTACACATGTTTCGTTGTGGGTGGGAGTACACATGTTTCATTGTGGGTGGGAGTATACATGTTTCGTTGTGGGTGGGAGTATACATGTTTCATTGTGGGTGGGAGTACACATGTTTCGTTGTGGGTGGGAGTACACATGTTTCATTGTGGGTGGGAGTATACATGTTTCATTGTGGGTGGGAGTATACATGTTTCATTGTGGGTGGGAGTACACATGTTTCATTGTGGGTGGGAGTATACATGTTTCATTGTGGGTGGGAGTATACATGTTTCATTGTGGGTGGGAGTATATATGTTTCATTGTGGTTGGGAGTATACATGTTTCATTGTGGGTGGGAGTACACATGTTTCATTGTGGGTGGGAGTACACATGTTTCATTGTGGGTGGGAGTACACATGTTTCATTGTGGGTGGGAGTACACATGTTTCGTTGTGGGTGGGAGTACACATGTTTCATTGTGGGTGGGAGTACACATGTTTCATTGTGGGTGGGAGTACACATGTTTCATTGTGGGTGGGAGTACAGATGTTTCGTTGTGGGTGGGAGTATACATGTTTCGTTGTGGGTGGGAGTATACATGTTTCGTTGTGGGTGGGAGTACACATGTTTCATTGTGGGTGGGAGTATACATGTTTCGTTGTGGGTGGGAGTACACATGTTTCATTGTGGGTGGGAGTATATATGTTTCATTGTGGGTGGGAGTATATATGTTTCATTGTCGGTGGGAGTATACATGTTTCATTGTGGGTGGGAGTATACATGTTTCATTGTGGGTGGGAGTATACATGTTTCATTGTGGGTGGGAGTATACATGTTTCGTTGTGGGTGGGAGTATATATGTTTCATTGTGGGTGGGAGTATACATGTTTCATTGTGGGTGGGAGTATCCATGTTTCATTGTGGTTGGGAGTATACATGTTTCATTGTGGGTGGGAGTATATATGTTTCATTGTGGGTGGGAGTATATATGTTTCATTGTGGGTGGGAGTATATATGTTTCATTGTCGGTGGGAGTATACATGTTTCATTGTGGGTGGGAGTACACATGTTTCATTGTGGGTGGGAGTATACATGTTTCATTGTGGGTGGGAGTATACATGTTTCATTGTGGGTGGGAGTATACATGTTTCATTGTGGGTGGGAGTATATATGTTTCATTGTGGGTGGTAGGGGTGTAACAACTAATCGACTTAATCGATTAAAATCGATTACCAAATTAGTTGGCAACTAATTCAGTCGTCGATTCGTTGGTGACGTCATCACATGTGTTCTACACCCCGTTAAGCTCCAACGTTATCGCTCTTTTTTATCGGTACAGGAGAGATTTAAAACATATGTTATGTATTATTGCTACATAAACATTATATCGCAGTCTTAGTGTCGCCAACTCAGTTTCTAATATGCAATATGACTACAAAATGCGTCTATAATGTATTTTAGATCTTCCCAATTCAGACGAGAGATCTCTCCCCCGCCTGCTTGCGAGGGGGCGGGGCAGTTTACACACACATGCAGGAGATGGCGGAGAGAACGCGCTCCGAGGTGTGGTTAAACTTTAGCCGTCTCGATGTGGACAATGCTCGTTACCAAAAGTGCAATAACAGTTTATCATATAAAGGCGGTAAAACGAGCAGTTTGTCTAAACATTTAGCAAAAGTGCTCCACATTCAGACGGAGGAATGCACCGGGTTCCACTGTCTTTCTAGTAGCTCTGTAGCCCCGTCCACGAGTAACGTTTCCACGTCAGGTGTTATGTATGCTAGCAGCAACACACAGAGTTAACTCAGTTATAAAAACATAGGTTAATGATTAGAGGTAACTGAATTAGTTATTTTGTTAAAGTTTCAGCTATTCTGTTTACAGTTCTGTCATCACATTATTTAATATGATTTGTTAAAACATTGTTGTTTCTTTTGATGTGAAATATTATGCATTTAATTAAAAATAAAAAGCAATGTTAGTTTTGTTCACAATTTGTTGAGTTAGTTTACCTTATTTCTTGTCAAAAGAACCGTTAATACTATCGTTAAAAGGACCGGATCGATAAGCAGTATTGATATAAGTAGTAGTACAGTTAAAACCTTAACGATCCGAATAATCGATTAATCGTTTCATTAATCGATTATCAAATTAGTCGTTTGTTGCAGCCCTAGTGGGTGGGAGTATACATGTTTCATTGTGGGTGGGAGTATACATGTTTCATTGTGGGTGGGAGTATACATGTTTCATTGTGGGTGGGAGTATACATGTTTCATTGTGGGTGGGAGTACACATGTTTCATTGTGGGTGGGAGTACACATGTTTCATTGTGGGTGGGAGTACACATGTTTCATTGTGGGTGGGAGTATACATGTTTCATTGTGGGTGGGAGTATACATGTTTCATTGTGGGTGGGAGTATACATGTTTCATTGTGGGTGGGAGTATACATGTTTCATTGTGGTTGGGAGTATACATGTTTCATAGTGGGTGGGAGTATACATGTTTCATTGTGGGTGGGAGTATACATGTTTCATTGTGGGTGGGAGTATACATGTTTCATTGTGGGTGGGAGTATACATGTTTCATTGTGGGTGGGAGTATACATGTTTCATAGTGGGTGGGAGTATACATGTTTCATTGTGGTTGGGAGTATCCATGTTTCATTGTGGGTGGGAGTACAGATGTTTCATTGTGGGTGGGAGTATACATGTTTCATTGTGGTTGGGAGTATCCATGTTTCATTGTGGGTGGGAGTATACATGTTTCATTGTGGGTGGGAGTACACATGTTTCATTGTGGGTGGGAGTACAGATGTTTCATTGTGGGTGGGAGTATACATGTTTCATTGTGGGTGGGAGTATACATGTTTCATTGTGGGTGGGAGTATACATGTTTCATTGTGGGTGGGAGTATACATGTTTCATTGTGGTTGGGAGTATCCATGTTTCATTGTGGGTGGGAGTATACATGTTTCATTGTGGGTGGGAGTACACATGTTTCATTGTGGGTGGGAGTATACATGTTTCATTGTGGGTGGGAGTATACATGTTTCATTGTGGGTGGGAGTACACATGTTTCATTGTGGGTGGGAGTATACATGTTTCATTGTGGTTGGGAGTATCCATGTTTCATTGTGGGTGGGAGTATACATGTTTCATTGTGGGTGGGAGTACACATGTTTCATTGTGGGTGGGAGTACAGATGTTTCATTGTGGGTGGGAGTATACATGTTTCATTGTGGGTGGGAGTATACATGTTTCATTGTGGGTGGGAGTATACATGTTTCATTGTGGGTGGGAGTATACATGTTTCATTGTGGGTGGGAGTACACATGTTTCATTGTGGGTGGGAGTACAGATGTTTCATTGTGGGTGGGAGTATACATGTTTCGTTGTGGGTGGGAGTACACATGTTTCATTGTGGGTGGGAGTACAGATGTTTCATTGTGGTTGGGAGTATACATGTTTCATTGTGGGTGGGAGTACACATGTTTCATTGTGGTTGGGAGTATCCATGTTTCGTTGTGGGTGGGAGTACAGATGTTTCATTGTGGGTGGGAGTATACATGTTTCGTTGTGGGTGGGAGTACACATGTTTCATTGTGGTTGGGAGTATACATGTTTCATTGTGGGTGGGAGTATACATGTTTCATTGTGGGTGGGAGTATACATGTTTCATTGTGGTTGGGAGTATCCATGTTTCATTGTGGTTGGGAGTATACATGTTTCATTGTGGGTGGGAGTACAGATGTTTCATTGTGGGTGGGAGTATCCATGTTTCATTGTGGTTGGGAGTATACATGTTTCATTGTGGGTGGGAGTACAGATGTTTCATTGTGGGTGGGAGTATCCATGTTTCATTGTGGTTGGGAGTATACATGTTTCATTGTGGGTGGGAGTACAGATGTTTCAATGTGGTTGGGAGTATACATGTTTCATTGTGGTTGGGAGTATACATGTTTCATTGTGGGTGGGAGTACAGATGTTTCATTGTGGGTGGGAGTATCCATGTTTCATTGTGGTTGGGAGTATACATGTTTCATTGTGGGTGGGAGTACAGATGTTTCAATGTGGTTGGGAGTATACATGTTTCATTGTGGGTGGGAGTATACATGTTTCGTTGTGGGTGGGAGTACAGATGTTTCATTGTGGTTGGGAGTACACATGTTTCATTGTGGGTGGGAGTACACATGTTTCATTGTGGTTGGGAGTATACATGTTTCATTGTGGGTGGGAGTACACATGTTTCATTGTGGTTGGGAGTATACATGTTTCATTGTGGGTGGGAGTATCCATGTTTCGTTGTGGGTGGGAGTACAGATGTTTCATTGTGGGTGGGAGTATACATGTTTCATTGTGGGTGGGAGTATACATGTTTCATTGTGGGTGGGAGTACAGATGTTTCATTGTGGGTGGGAGTATACATGTTTCATTGTGGGTGGGAGTATACATGTTTCATTGTGGGTGGGAGTACAGATGTTTCATTGTGGGTGGGAGTATACATGTTTCATTGTGGGTGGGAGTACAGATGTTTCATTGTGGGTGGGAGTATACATGTTTCATTGTGGGTGGGAGTATACATGTTTCATTGTGGGTGGGAGTACAGATGTTTCATTGTGGGTGGGAGTATACATGTTTCATTGTGGGTGGGAGTACAGATGTTTCATTGTGGGTGGGAGTATACATGTTTCAATGTGGGTGGGAGTCCAGATGTTTCATTGTGGGTGGGAGTATACATGTTTCATTGTGGGTGGGAGTACAGATGTTTCATTGTGGGTGGGAGTACACATGTTTCAATGTGGTTGGGAGTATACATGTTTCATTGTGGGTGGGAGTACACATGTTTCATTGTGGGTGGGAGTATACATGTTTCAATGTGGTTGGGAGTATACATGTTTCATTGTGGGTGGGAGTATACATGTTTCATTGTGGGTGGGAGTACACATGTTTCATTGTGGTTGGGAGTATACATGTTTCATTGTGGGTGGGAGTACACATGTTTCATTGTGGGTGGGAGTACACATGTTTCATTGTGGGTGGGAGTACACATGTTTCATTGTGGTTGGGAGTACACATGTTTCATTGTGGGTGGGAGTACACATGTTTCATTGTGGGTGGGAGTACACATGTTTCATTGTGGTTGGGAGTATACATGTTTCATTGTGGTTGGGAGTACACATGTTTCATTGTGGGTGGGAGTACACATGTTTCATTGTGGGTGGGAGTATATATGTTTCATTGTGGGTGGGAGTATATATGTTTCATTGTGGGTGGGAGTATACATGTTTCATTGTGGGTGGGAGTACACATGTTTCATTGTGGGTGGGAGTACACATGTTTCATTGTGGGTGGGAGTATATATGTTTCATTGTGGGTGGGAGTATATATGTTTCATTGTGGGTGGGAGTATACATGTTTCATTGTGGGTGGGAGTATACATGTTTCATTGTGGGTGGGAGTACACATGTTTCATTGTGGGTGGGAGTATCCATGTTTCATTGTGGGTGGGAGTATACATGTTTCATTGTGGGTGGGAGTACACATGTTTCATTGTGGGTGGGAGTATACATGTTTCATTGTGGGTGGGAGTATACATGTTTCATTGTGGGTGGGAGTACACATGTTTCATTGTGGGTGGGAGTACACATGTTTCATTGTGGGTGGGAGTATACATGTTTCATTGTGGGTGGGAGTATACATGTTTCATTGTGGGTGGGAGTACACATGTTTCATTGTGGGTGGGAGTACACATGTTTCATTGTGGGTGGGAGTATCCATGTTTCATTGTGGGTGGGAGTATACATGTTTCATTGTGGGTGGGAGTACACATGTTTCATTGTGGGTGGGAGTATACATGTTTCATTGTGGGTGGGAGTATATATGTTTCATTGTGGGTGGGAGTATACATGTTTCATTGTGGGTGGGAGTATACATGTTTCATTGTGGGTGGGAGTATACATGTTTCATTGTGGGTGGGAGTATACATGTTTCATTGTGGGTGGGAGTATACATGTTTCATTGTGGGTGGGAGTATACATGTTTCATTGTGGGTGGGAGTATACATGTTTCATTGTGGGTGGGAGTATACATGTTTCATTGTGGGTGGGAGTATACATGTTTCATTGTGGGTGGGAGTATACATGTTTCATTGTGGGTGGGAGTATACATGTTTCATTGTGGGTGGGAGTATACATGTTTCATTGTGGGTGGGAGTATACATGTTTCATTGTGGGTGGGAGTATCCATGTTTCGTTGTGGGTGGGAGTACAGATGTTTCATTGTGGGTGGGAGTATACATGTTTCATTGTGGGTGGGAGTATACATGTTTCATTGTGGGTGGGAGTATACATGTTTCATTGTGGGTGGGAGTATACATGTTTCATTGTGGGTGGGAGTACAGATGTTTCATTGTGGGTGGGAGTATACATGTTTCATTGTGGGTGGGAGTCCAGATGTTTCATTGTGGGTGGGAGTATACATGTTTCATTGTGGGTGGGAGTACAGATGTTTCATTGTGGGTGGGAGTATACATGTTTCAATGTGGGTGGGAGTCCAGATGTTTCATTGTGGGTGGGAGTATACATGTTTCATTGTGGTTGGGAGTATACATGTTTCATTGTGGGTGGGAGTACACATGTTTCATTGTGGGTGGGAGTATATATGTTTCATTGTGGGTGGGAGTATACATGTTTCATTGTGGGTGGGAGTACAGATGTTTCATTGTGGGTGGGAGTATACATGTTTCAATGTGGGTGGGAGTCCAGATGTTTCATTGTGGGTGGGAGTATACATGTTTCATTGTGGTTGGGAGTATACATGTTTCATTGTGGGTGGGAGTACACATGTTTCATTGTGGGTGGGAGTATATATGTTTCATTGTGGGTGGGAGTACACATGTTTCATTGTGGGTGGGAGTATACATGTTTCATTGTGGGTGGGAGTATACATGTTTCATTGTGGGTGGGAGTATATATGTTTCATTGTGGGTGGGAGTACACATGTTTCATTGTGGGTGGGAGTATATATGTTTCATTGTGGGTGGGAGTACACATGTTTCATTGTGGGTGGGAGTACACATGTTTCATTGTGGGTGGGAGTATATATGTTTCATTGTGGGTGGGAGTATACATGTTTCATTGTGGGTGGGAGTATACATGTTTCATTGTGGGTGGGAGTATATATGTTTCATTGTGGGTGGGAGTACACATGTTTCATTGTGGGTGGGAGTATACATGTTTCATTGTGGGTGGGAGTATATATGTTTCATTGTGGGTGGGAGTATACATGTTTCATTGTGGGTGGGAGTATACATGTTTCATTGTGGGTGGGAGTATATATGTTTCATTGTGGGTGGGAGTATACATGTTTCATTGTGGGTGGGAGTATACATGTTTCATTGTGGGTGGGAGTATACATGTTTCATTGTGGGTGGGAGTATATATGTTTCATTGTGGGTGGGAGTACACATGTTTCATTGTGGGTGGGAGTATACATGTTTCATTGTGGGTGGGAGTATACATGTTTCATTGTGGGTGGGAGCATACATGTTTCATTGTGGGTGGGAGTATACATGTTTCATTGTGGGTGGGAGTATACATGTTTCGTTGTGGGTGGGAGTATACATGTTTCATTGTGGGTGGGAGTATATATGTTTCATTGTGGGTGGGAGTACACATGTTTCATTGTGGGTGGGAGTATACATGTTTCATTGTGGGTGGGAGTAAATATGTTTCATTGTGGGTGGGAGTATACATGTTTCATTGTGGGTGGGAGTATATATGTTTCATTGTGGGTGGGAGTATACATGTTTCATTGTGGGTGGGAGTATACATGTTTCATTGTGGGTGGGAGTATACATGTTTCATTGTGGGTGGGAGTATATATGTTTCATTGTGGGTGGGAGTACACATGTTTCATTGTGGGTGGGAGTATACATGTTTCATAGTGGGTGGGAGTATACATGTTTCATTGTGGGTGGGAGTATACATGTTTCATAGTGGGTGGGAGTATACATGTTTCATTGTGGGTGGGAGTATACATGTTTCATAGTGGGTGGGAGTATACATGTTTCATTGTGGGTGGGAGTATACATGTTTCATAGTGGGTGGGAGTATACATGTTTCATTGTGGGTGGGAGTATACATGTTTCATTGTGGGTGGGAGTATACATGTTTCATTGTGGGTGGGAGTATACATGTTTCATTGTGGTTGGGAGTATACATGTTTCATTGTGGGTGGGAGTACACATGTTTCATTGTGGGTGGGAGTATATATGTTTCATTGTGGGTGGGAGTATACATGTTTCATTGTGGGTGGGAGTATATATGTTTCATTGTGGGTGGGAGTACACATGTTTCATTGTGGGTGGGAGTATACATGTTTCATTGTGGGTGGGAGTATACATGTTTCATTGTGGGTGGGAGTATATATGTTTCATTGTGGGTGGGAGTACACATGTTTCATTGTGGGTGGGAGTATATATGTTTCATTGTGGGTGGGAGTACACATGTTTCATTGTGGGTGGGAGTACACATGTTTCATTGTGGGTGGGAGTATACATGTTTCATTGTGGGTGGGAGTAAATATGTTTCATTGTGGGTGGGAGTATACATGTTTCATTGTGGGTGGGAGTATATATGTTTCATTGTGGGTGGGAGTATACATGTTTCATTGTGGGTGGGAGTATACATGTTTCATTGTGGGTGGGAGTATACATGTTGCATTGTGGGTGGGAGTATACATGTTTCATTGTGGTTGGGAGTATACATGTTTCATTGTGGGTGGGAGTATACATGTTTCATTGTGGTTGGGAGTATACATGTTTCATTGTGGGTGGGAGTACACATGTTTCATTGTGGGTGGGAGTATATATGTTTCATTGTGGGTGGGAGTATACATGTTTCATTGTGGGTGGGAGTATATATGTTTCATTGTGGGTGGGAGTACACATGTTTCATTGTGGGTGGGAGTATATATGTTTCATTGTGGGTGGGAGTACACATGTTTCATTGTGGGTGGGAGTATACATGTTTCATTGTGGGTGGGAGTATACATGTTTCATTGTGGTTGGGAGTACACATGTTTCAAATATTTCCAAACAGGCAGAATGAAGAATTACTTTGATATCTTCCCAAAAGTGTCTATAACATGCTCCTGTGAGGCCGTCCGAGCCGGGGGCTTCGTTAAGAGAAAGGCGGCCAATTACTGCATCATGTAACGGCTGGAGGGCAAGGTACACAGGACCCAAATGCAGAATATGGTTCGAAATCCAAAATACTTTTATTGCGGAACTAGGCCAGGCAATAAGGTAAAATAAGGCAAGGCAAAACACAAAAATCCCTCTGAACAAAATCCTTCCAACAACATCAATAATCTCACAAACGACAGACAGAAAAAACTAAACTTAAAAGCACACAGGACTAATCACACAAACAAGACACAGGTGAGGAGGGAGGAGAAAACACAGGGGCACCAGGTGAACACAATCAGGTAATCAGGGAGGAGGGAACACATAGACAGGAAGCAACAGACAAGACGCGTGAACACTTTTCAAAATAAAACAGGAAACCAAAGACAGATCAAGACATGACAAAACACAACGCAGACAGATCGTGACACATCAAGTTCAACAGCTGTTATTGGATTATCACATGCCTGTTTGAAGCTATCTTCCACTTTGGGGATATATTTAGCTCTACTATTTAAACATGTCTGACAGTCCTCACTAGAATATTTGGAGGTATAAAGCTGAGGAAATAATTTTCTCGTCTGTTGTTTCTACATTATCAACCATTAAAGATTTGATACTATTTCTAACCTGCCTTCTTTTTTCAAGAGCACAGAAGTATTCTGAGTTCCTCTCCCCTTCCTCCATTTAGCTCTGGGTCTAATAAAGGCCTCTTGTGCTCTTTGAGTATACTTTTCATCTCATTTACGTTGAAGGCTTTTCTGTCTGTCTTCTGCAGAAGGGTCAGGCTTACTGCAGTAACTTTATAGTTGTTTAAGTCTAGTTCCTTACTTTGGAGTTATTTTTTATAATGTTTACTGAATGAAATTGAGAGTTGGCGTACTTTATGTTTAATGAACTCGTTGTTAGCTCTTCAGAGTTTAAGATGTTAATAATCTGAGATTTAATCTTTTGGCAGTAATCTTTATTTTCAAGCAGACTGGAGTTAAACTTCCAATATTTATTTGAATGTGGTTCTTTGTTTTAAGGTTTCACACATTATGAGGTAATACTGTGATCAGTGGCGCAGCAGAAAGATCAGAGCTGATATCATGACACAGCAAGTGGTTTGAAATCAACCAGTGGTCAATTCTGGATTAGTGATTTGAGTTGAACCATGAGAATTGGGATTCTCCTGGGTTTAAATATCTCCATGCATCGGTCAGACTTTGTTCATCGCAACATTTAGCAAATGTTGGATTTGGGTAACTTGTAAAATATTTGGAAGGACATCTCTCATAAAACCCATCCTGGACTCAGTTAAGATCACCACCAATGATGATGTGATCAGTGGAGTGTGATGATTTGAGATCATCTAACCTTAAACTCATTTGTTCAAATCATTTCTTATTTTCTCTGTTGTCATTGTAGATATAAATGTTGATTAAGATGCATTTGAGTTCATCAATGGTCAGGATAAGAATCAGCACCTGGGCATGAGCATCTGCAATATGGGATAGGACTTGACCACTGAAGTCTTTTAGTAGAATGGCGCCCCCTGCTGACTTGGGAGTGCCATGGCTGAAGTAAACTGAGTCTCCCCTTTGTTTGGACCAACAAATCTCATCCTCATCTTTAGGGTGAGTTTCTTGTAGGAAAATATTATTGGCAAATCAGTTTCCGTCTACTTTCAGTCTGTTTGCATCTCAGTACGTGGATGTAAGGCTATTTCTCAGTCTATGTGTTCCTCCTTGTGGTCATGTTGTTGTTTGCTTCTTCTTTCAGTCCTCTGGCATTTATCATCTGTTGTTGTTTGCGTCTATTTGCTGTTGATCAACCTATTTCTTTAGGTGTTTTTTCAGCTTTTCTTCAGTAAATTTTCTTCTCAGATGTTTATTATTTTTAAGCTTTTCTTTGTGGTTGTTTAACATCTATTAGTCTTTAGGCGTCTCGTAGTTGTTTTGCTTCTGTTTTAGTTGCTTTAACTTTCCTTGTGGTTGTTTAATGTCTCTATTTAATAGATTTGCATCTTTTAGTTTAGTTTAGTTTATTTTAATTTTTTTGAGCTTGTAAAACCGGTGATACAGACATGATACAGTACTATACAAATGAATGCAATAACAAAGCGAAATATTTAATCAATAATTGAATAATCTGTAGTATCATTGTCTGATATCAATAAACAACAAAGCTTTAGCTAATTACACATCCGAAAATGTTTTAAGGTGGTTTTGGTTTGTTTTGATTCATTTTGCGTCTCCTTGTAGTTTAGTTTCAGTTTAGTTTCAGAAAGTTGTTTAGCCTCCATGTGTTGATGTCAGCGAGGCAGTTGGTGAGCTGGGAGTGGGTGGTTGCAGAAATAGTTTTTGTAGAGAGGTAGAGTTGGGTGTCGTCGGTGTAACAGTGGAACCGGAGGAGGTGTACATTATATTATATAATATTAAAGACAGTTTAATATGACATATTATTCCTTTAAAGGTCTGCTATTGTGCAGAATGCTCTTTCTGATGTCTTCTCTACTGTACTTCACCATGTGTCCCCGGTGTGTCCCCGGTGTGTCCCCGGTGTGTCCCTGGTGTGTCCCCTGTGTGTCAGAAGACTCTCAAAGTGTCAGGAAATAAACCCCTCTCTCTTCTCCTCCGTACCCACATCTATAAAAACGGGGAACAACGGAGCTGATCCAGATTTGCTGCGTCATGACCACATTACTAAAATGTGGGCGGGCTTTAAACCCACGGGCCAATCAGAAACGTTGCTGTCAGAAACAATGAGACGTGTTCTGGAAGTAATATGGTCTGTGTTTACATTAGCATGCTAACACTCAGAGCTAACCTGTACTGGAGAGAGTGTGTGTGAAGAAGCAGGAAATCAAAAGGAAGTCACCTTGTGGTAAACCTGAGAGAGAGAGAGAGTTTGAGCTCCTTCCTGTTTCAGAGAGGATCCTTGATGTGGTTTGGAACATGATGTGCACTTTTCCTTATACATGTGATGTTTTGGTGTTGTTGTTCTTTTTGTTTTGTTTTCTTTCCGTTAACTTTCAAGTGGGAAATAAGTATTTGTTGTGTTTCTCTTATCATTCTATGATGATGTTATGATTGCTGTGAAAGAGAAATATGAAGGAAAGACCATCTGTTTATATATATATATATATATATATATATTTTAAAGGCGCAGGTCATATCAGATTATTTTCTTCTCCCTGCTCCTTTTCGGTCCATGGTGTGTTTACAGAGACATGTTTTCTTAACAATTATTATACATTAAGTTTTGCATACCATGAACGGAACAAATTAAATGAAATGAAATATGGAGTTTAATCACGGCAGCATTTAGCTGAGTTTCTGCTGCTAGAATTCTCCTGATCAGATGCTCATAAGCTCCGCCCCTCTTTTCTTTCTTTAAACCAGAATCATCTCTTTAGTAACAGCTGAAATAGAGGGGGATGAGGCGAGAATGATCTGTTTGGAATTGGACCAAAACACATCAGAGACATGTTTTCTATATATTTGTATTTACAGTTTTTCTCAATCGCTAAACCCACTATTTAGAATCAAAATTCCTTTCATCAAACCAACAGCACAGCCATCGAAACAGAAAACCATTTCTCTACAACAGTATACCATTTCTCATTGATATCACACAAAATGCAGATGCTAAGCAGTGTTTTGCAAAACAGATCACACAATTCTCTAACTGAAGTTACAATTCTCTACACAAAGATCAAAAATCTGTTGTGTAACTCATGTCTACAAAACAACAAATAATCTTCTCACCGTGGATAACACTTCCTCATAAACTTAGACCATAGCTACACTAATTGACACTTGATGTGCAAAATATTAACACTTGTTATCAGTCAATCAGCCCATTGAAAAAGGTAACTCCATGGAATGTACTGTATACCTTACAGTAATGATGTTACATTGAAAACATTTACATGATAGAATTTGCATGACTGTACTTAAAATATTTTTTTAAATGGTGCCGGTAAAGCTATAATAGTGTTGATATGACTTGCATAGGTCTTTGAGATGTTCATATGGGGAGGATTAGCTATAGCTGATACAACATTTTTACAGTCAGTAATTGTGGTCTTTTCCTTTTTGCACATTGAGAAATGTTTTTTTTTGTATTGGGGTGAATTGAGTACTTCACTTCCATGTAAATGAATTGCTCACAGCTGACATCAATGAATTTCCTATAGTAATTGTAATTAGTGAGAATCCTATAAAAGACCTCCCTCACTTCAGTAAGATGTTTGTGTAAACAAAATGGCTGATCGAGTAGGTAGAGGAGCTCTGAGAGGAAGAAGGAACCCTGTTGTTCAGCGAGGAAGAGGGAGGGCTGATGTTCAGAGAGGAAGAGGAAGGGCTGATGTTCAGAGAGGAAGAGGGAACCCTCATGTTCAGAGAGGAAGAGGGAACCCTCATGTTCAGAGAGGAAGAGGGAACCCTCATGTTCAGAGAGGAAGAGGGAGGGCTGATGTTCAGAGAGGAAGAGGGAGAGCTGATGTTCAGAGAGGAAGAGGGAGAGCTGATGTTCAGAGAGGAAGAGGGAACCCTCATGTTCAGAGAGGAAGAGGGAGGGCTGTACGTATGCGTGGTGGAAGAGTTGAAAGGGGACCAATGCGAACAGTAGTTTCGGACAACACCCGTGCAACTATTGTGGACCACGTCATAAACCATGGCATGTCCCTCAGTGAGGCTGGCCAAAGGGTTCAGCCCAATATACCGAGATCAACAGTGGCATCCATTATTAGGATCTTCAGGCACGAAAATAGGTAAGCTACTGTAACCCTTTTTTACAGCACTTCATGCATTTCTATTTTGATGTAGGTTTCGATCACTGTTTTTATATTACAGTACATAACATTCTCAAATATTTATTGATAGAACTGAAAGAGCACCCCGCTCTGGTGGCAGACGAAAGGCCTTTACTCCAGAACAAGAGTCTGCCATTGTTGATATGGTTGTGGCCAACAATGAAATCCGCTTAAGGGAGATTCAGGCCAGAATAATTGCAGACCAGGATGTCTTCAGTAACATTCAGTCTATAAGTGTTGCAACCATTGACCGGGTGTTAAAGAGGCAACACCTCAGAATGAAACAGATCTATAAGGTTCCTTTTGAACGCAACTCTGACCGTGTGAAGGAGTTAAGGCACCGGTATGTACAGGTAAGGACCTCAATCACACTGATGGCTTGCCTATATTTTTAGTATGTCGGACTGCTTACAGTAATGTAAAACGGTCCTCTGTTTGTTTCATTTTCTTTAGCGAATGATGGAGCTGGAAGGCAATGCATTACCACATGTTTTTGTATATGTGGATGAAGCAGGCTTCAACCTCTCCAAAGTGAGGAGACGTGGGAGGAACCTTATTGGGCAAAGAGCGACAGTCTTTGTTCCAGGCCAAAGGGGAGGAAACATAACATTGTGTGCGGCTATCTCGACACAAGGCGTCCTTGCTCACATCCCTTTAATGGGAGCATATAACACGCAACGTGTCCTTGCCTTCCTGGATGTCCTGTATGACGGACTTGTGCCACCAGAAGAGAGGGATCAAGTGAGGTCGGTTCACGTGGTCATATGGGACAATGTGGCATTCCACCACTCTCGTGACGTGAGGGCATGGTTTGAGGCTCATCCACACATGGCCATGGAGTTCCTCCCTCCATACTCCCACTTTCTAAACCCCATTGAGGAGTTCTTCTCTGCCTGGAGATGGAAGGTTTATGACCATCATCCTCATGACAGAATGCCCCTTTTGGACGCAATGAATGCTGGCTGTCGGGACATCTCTGCGGAATCCTGTCAAGGGTGGTGTCGACACGCAAGGAGATATTTCCCACGCTGCCTTGCAAGGGAAGACATACGCTGTGACGTAGATGAGGCTATGTGGCCAGACAGACGGCAAAGAGCAGATCAGTAAAGCTATATAGATCTCATTCTCTGCTTTACTGCTGATTTACATCATTTACCCATGTTATGTTTTTCCCAGTGTATTGCTATTCGTCTTTTGTTTCTGTTACGGTGCTCTTCTGAAAATGAGACAATAAAAACAATGGCATAGTTACAGTAAGACTCTGTTTTTCCTATATGTAACTTTGTTTCTCCCAACTTGTCAGTTTTCCGTTCAGTTTCCAATATCGATAGCTTGAGGTTTGTGTATTGATGATTGTAGTCAGTATTTAGTGTGCCACTTAGTAATGACTGTTCAAATAGTCTTCTCATGAGCTGACAAATGTTTGTTTTTGGAGAAGGTATCTGGTTTTGGAAGGGGTATTTTTAGTTTTGAGTGCCTTAGAGCACTTTGCAAGAAATGTATATTGTTATGGTAGAATGGGTTATTATGGTGACCGGAGTTTCAGTTATGAAAACACATTTGTCTCATTAGAGGACAATTTGTTCTGTTTCGATCGACTTATTCTTTTTTGTGACCAGTATTTTCAGTTTTGGTCATGTAAGTGCATTTTGCAAAAGATATTCAGAGTTATGGCAAGTGTGTTTCTGTTTAGATGGCTATGCTCTTGTTTTGAAGAAATGAATTTAGATTCTAAAAAGTGGGTTTAGCGATTGAGAAAAACTGTATCTGAGACCCTTAATATATGCCTAAAAATAGCACGATAGGAGATCTTTAACCCAGATGTATTTATTATAATGTGTGTGTTTATGTTTTAGGACCCCTCTAAGTGAGATGCTCCATCTCAAGGGGCTACCCTTCAACACATTCTCAGATCTAAAGTGAGGGAACATTTACACTGCAGGGTCAGACACACTATTGGAGGTTAACATTATGTTCTGCTCATTTGAATGACTCTGCAATCAGTCTAGTCATGTTCTTCTTCAGTGATTACATGGAGATTTAGAGATTTTATGAAATCTAACTTGAAGAGGTAACATATAAAGTAACATGGAAATACTCAAGTAAAGTACAAGTACCTCTAAACTGAACTTCAGTATTTGGGTAAATGTTTTAGAGACTTTGAAACGAGGAGATAAAGAAGGCCAGAAACATTTGAGACAAAATGACATTTATTTATTGTTAATGAATGATATCTCCATCTGTCAGTAAATGATAATCAATACACATCAGTATCAGGTATAATGTTTTAAAACTCAAAGAATATTAAACTAATAGTAAATATGATGTTAAACTAAGCAGGAAGCTGATAACCCGGTTAAAACAACAGAGTAAACCGATTATAATGGAAATCAATTCAAACTTTATGTGAAAAATACAAGATTTCAAAGTTATACTTTTTCCTTTCAGCTATTGATAGATCTTCTTTAATCTCCTTATTCTCATATCTGTTGTTCTGATTCAAAGAAACTTTCCATTAGTCTGAGTTATTGTTTAACGTTTAGAAACGTCTCCATCATCCAGCAGGAGCCACCGTATCATTTCAGGACACTCAGCGATACAATCCATCATTAACAAAAGTCACGTAGAGTTACAAATCTCAAAGAAAATAACATGAAGAGCAGAAAAAACATTTAGCAAGAATCTGATATTTGTAAATGATCATAATAGAAAATAAACTTTGAATAAACGTGCAGGTTGAATCTTTTCCATTGGTGGTAATGGTGTCAGGACGTGAATGATTTCTGCTCAAAACAATCACACTCTCACATTTCATACACATGGTACATTTGACTTCCTGTCCAACAGAACATGCAGATTGCTCCTGCAGGAAGATGTTTGAGCAGGAGAACAATAAAGCTTTAGAACTCATTGATTAACACTAGAGCTCTCAGTGCGGGTCTATTTGGACTTCATGCTTTGTATCAGTGACGGAAGAAGTGTTCAGATACTTTACTTTGGTTAAAGTTATAACACCACATTGTATAGATACTGTTACAAGTAGAAGCCCTGCATTCAAAATGTCCCATAGGTCAAAGTATGTAAAGTATAATCTAAATGAAGCTATAGTAATAAATGTAAAGGTACCCGATGCAGAAGAGTAAAGAGTAGAGTCGTGAAGTAAAGAGTCCAACATTTCACTTTGAACTGCATTCCACCTCAGCGCTGGGTGGACCGGGTTCTCTCATATTCCTACAGAACCGCTGATCCAAACAGCCTCACACGGGGCAGCAGCTCCCCCTGGTCCATAGCAACACACATGCCAAACAGGAAGTAGATGGGTCCCAGGGCTGGTGAGGTCATCTCAGATACACAGACGTCTTCCAGTTCGTTGATAGATCTCCTCTTGGTCTTGCTGGCATCTGTTTGCTCTTGGTTTGGTTTTGATCCAAAGGATTTGTGATCACTATGGACTCTGGAGGAGCTTCTCTCGGCTCTCCTTCAGCATTTCTTCAAGACCAACCATTTTCCTTGATTACTTGAAGTACAGAAATAAAAAAAGAAATGACCCATGAACATTTGTGTCATGGTCACTTGGTTGTGTTGGCCATCAAGGACTCTTGATCAGTATCACTCTCTATCCTGTCTTGTTTCATTTTGTATTTACTCGTCTCTTCTTTGAAATCATGTTCAGCTCTTGTCTTGGTCTCAGTTGGAGCTGCTCTTGATTTTGCCCTCAGTTAAAGATTCTTCACTTTGAAGCAGGTTTTCTCCTCTGCTTACTTTACCCTTGAGCTCTGCTTGTCCTCTCATGTCCATCAGGTGCTGGACTCGTTGCTTCCAGCCTGACTTGCCCTCAGCTTTCTCTCCCTCAATCAGCAGGTCAATGCACTCTGGAGTGGAGAGAGGATCTGGCCTCAGTGCGATCTCTCCTAGTCTGTTTAGACACTCAGCAGCCCTCTCCATCATCTCCCTCACTCCAGCCTGAAGACGCTGATATTCAGCTTTCAGCTGGTCGATCACTTCCTGAACAGTTCCCTTAGCCTTTAAGGCCTTCAGGTACTTTTCTTTCAGCTCCTGCACTGTTCGCTTTTCTTTAAACTCCTTATACTCCCATCTGTACTTCTGGTTAAAATGTTGACTCCAATCACATTTGCCTGGACACACAATACAGTTTCCATCTGGTCCCATTGCAGGAGATTTCCATTTATCTGCATCATTGGCAATATAACACGGGTAGTGACAGGTGACATGACACACCTGACAGTTGGTGATGAACTCTCCAGTGCCAGATATGTCTATTTGAAAAGGCTTCATGAAGACTACTTCAATCTCAAATTTCTCATTTCTGCTGATCTCTGCTTCATGCAGTTTCAGTTGTTGAGTTGTCTCTTTAATCGTCTCAAGCTTGGCTAACCCTACTTTAACCTGCTTCTGCACATTTTCAATTGAGATCTGGAGCCGCTTTCTTTCTCTGAGGACTTCCTTTGTCATTGTCAAGCTTTTAGTTATTAGCTTCTCAGAAGCATCAAAGAACCTATTCATGCTTTTTGCCCACATTTTCCAGAACATCTGATCAAAGTCTCTCTCTTCCTCCTCTCCACTCGAGTCAGCAGCAGCAGATGATTGGTTCTGTGCAAACAAGGCA
Organism: Notothenia rossii; assembly: GCF_949606895.1. Lineage (NCBI taxonomy): Eukaryota > Metazoa > Chordata > Actinopteri > Perciformes > Nototheniidae > Notothenia > Notothenia rossii. The sequence continues at coordinate 80,732,082 of NC_136907.1, read as the reverse complement.
GAATTATTGAATTTGAAGTGAACTGGCAGCCCGTCTTCTGTTTTAGGACATGGGACGCCTGAAGCTTTGATCGCCTCTAGAACTGGTGGGCGTTGGCCGTCTGCGAATGTCACCAGAACCTGGATGTTTTCTTCCACATCTTTGCCAAAGATTGAGAGCACAGAATCAAACACATACTTCTGTGTTAGTGTGAGCCGAGCTAAAGAAGCCTGAACTACAAAACACACAGCGTCAATTTCACTGACGCCACGCTCTGAAGAGAAGAGATCAAGAAGCTGTTCTGTGATCTCAATGTCTCTTGTTATTCCTCTTGTATCTCCAAAGCCTGGAGTATCAACAATGGTCAGAGAGAAAGGGATTTTAAAGCCCTCTTGGTGGTTGATGTTGTACACAGTGACTTCAGAGGTCTGGCTCTCAGATTGAGATCTCGACTGATCCTCATCAACTAACTTGAATCTGAAATTGTCCTCCCACTCTACACCAACGATGTAGTTGATGAGTCCATTGATCAGAGTGGACTTTCCAGATCCAGTTGCTCCAAGAAGCATTATTGTGCGATTTCGCCTCATGCTTTCTTTGCCAAAGTTGTACCTCCGGCATCCATCAACTTTCATCTCTTCTTCTGTCAGAGGCAGTTTGTAAACTGAGGGAGATTCAGAGTTGATCCTTTTGCTTTTACTTTTGAGGAATTCTTTGAGACGGTCACGTTTAGTTGTGCGGACATTAACAGCGATGCTTTCTTTGCTTCTTCCAGCTGCACCACAATCACACCTGACCCTGACAGCGTATTCTGTCTCTGGCTGAAGTCCTGAAATGATCGCCTTCTCAGCTCCCGCCATCATTTGCTCCCAGTGGAGATCTTCCTCTTTCACCTGTTGGTCTGGTTTGGCGTACTCCACGATGTAGCTCAAAACGTGGACATCTTGTCCGAGCTCAGCAGGTTTCTCCCAGCTGACTGATATCTCACCTGAGGTAGATTCAATGTGGAGTTTCCCAGGAGGGCTGCAGGGTAAGGTTTGAATGGATCCACTGACTTCATTGGCTGGCCCGGCACCTACTGGTGTCTCTGCCCTGCATCTGAACATGTACTCTGTGTTAGGACTCAGGCCGCTCACTGTGACTTCTTCAGCTCTGGATGCTGTCTCTTGTTTCCAGCCGTCCTCTCCTCTGACACAGTACTCAACAGAGTAGGAGGTGATGTCCTCTGCTCCAAATCTGGGTGGAGAAATGTTCAGCGTCACACTGCTGTGGTTTATATCACTTCCTGTTACTGTTGCAGGCTTTGAAGGAGGCTCAAAGTTGTCATTGACAGAAAGGCCGTCTGTATAAAGGTAGATGCTGGCTCCTTGCTGTGTCTCCTTTGTTAAACCCACTGTCAGAAATGTGATGTTCTTCTTCTCCTTGTTGGCCTCTGCAAAATCACTGAAGAGCTTTGCTTTGTTTCTCAATGTTTCTGCTACTTTGTTTGTGAGGTACCATTGTTCCTTTTCTAGATCTGGAGTGTGTTGATCTTGAGAGTCGTCTGGTTTGGGTGTTTGTTTCAGGTAGTTTGATAAAGTTGAGAGGTACGGTTCATCACTTCCCAGCGAGGTGAAGACAAAACACACAGCGTGCTCGTTATTGAGAATTTCTTCATGAAAATCATTTTCGCGTGGAACGATCTTGGTGTTTTTCATCTTGTTGGTGTACGACTTTAAAATTGAGATTTCTCTCTCCTTACAGTCCATCCACTCGTTCAGGTCCTTGCTGTTGAAAGGAGAAGAACATGTCTTCCTCAGTTCCTCTGCGAGCACAGCTTCTTCTTCTCCTCCTCCTCGGATTGATGGAAGTTTCTTTGCCAGGGTTTGTTTGAATTCCAGTTTGAACTGAGAGCACTTCTGTTTAAAGGTTTTGAGTTTGTTTCCAATCTGTGGGAACAGCTGTGCAGTTTGGGTTCTCAGTGCATCATTGAACCTCATCTCCAGGTCACTGAGGTCCTCCAGGACACTCTGACATTCTTCAACTAATCCTATACTTATCTGACGGACAAGTTTAGAGGCAGAAGAATCTAAACATGTCAGAGGCAACAGCCAGACCTTCACTGGTACTGCCTTTTCCCCGTTGGCTCCCAGCAGCTTTGGCAGACTTTGGTACACCTCTACTGCCTCCTGAAAGGATGTTGGAGGTTTCTGAATCAAAAAGTCTCCAAAGAATCTGCAGGACAGTTTCTCAACATTTGCTTTGTCCTTTTCTTCGATTCTCAGCGAGCCTTCGCCCTCTATTGACAGTTGGGGAATGTTCTTGATCATCACCTTCAAGTTGCCCTGAATGTCTCGATGGTTCTCGTTGACAGACACCTCACGCTCAAAGACAAAGAAGGCTTGAGCCCCATAAAGGATTCCTGTGACTACATGTGTTGCTATTCCTTGATCAAAGACAAACTGATGTTTCTTAACATCCCCAAGATGATTCATGGACAGTTCTTTGAACTTTGTGGTAGCTTGGTAATTCAGAGTTACTCTGGCATGATCTTTGGAAGTCTTGCTATCGTTCAGGTATTTGGCTGATCCTCCAACCTCTACCAGTCCACTCAAGAAACTTGCCTTCAGAGATGCTTTAACATTTAGTGCTTTAGATTTGTCCTCAATTGTTTCAGATGCAACTATTTCAAAATCATTATAGCTCTGTGGTCTTTCTCCAATATTCTTTTTAAGGTCCTCACGGTCCCACAAAGTCATTCCTGCAAAAGAAGAACCAGAAATCAAGCTAGAACCAGATTCATGTTAATACACACTATAACTTTGAGGGGAATCAAAGCATCGTCCTTCTAATAATTGTAGCTCTCCTGTTGTTAGGAACTGAGATAGAGAATGATTTGTTCAGTGATGCGATTCCTGAGAACATCAATGATAATAGAGAAAGCTTGTCTTACAAGACAAAAAGACACAAATCAGTTTAATGTCCTTGACTATTTTCATGACTGTTACACTGCGTCCATGTTGTGAACCTGACAGAGTGGTGCAGATCTCAGGTTCTTCTGGTGCCCTCAGGTACACTTAGATACAGTGTTATTTGGGGTTATTTCTACGGTATACCACGAAACAGATGATAATTAGTTCATCGTTTTTTTATTCTGTGATTTCTGAACACCTTCGGTTGATGCTGTCATCTGGCCGTCCTGAGTTTATTATAAACAATAAAAGTCAAATAACTTCCAGTTCAGCGGTAACAGTGACAGACAACAGCAATCAGTAGCCTACACATTGTAGAACATTTTGTGATTGCCATGGCATGTTAAACTAAAAGTATTCAACCAAAGTCACTGTGTATAGTTCTGCTCTCAAACAAAGGATAATGACAGCACTACTCTCTTCATCATCCAAAAGAACCCTGATGAGAAGGCTTTCCTGCAGGTAGTTAAAGCCAAGATGGACACTTCACGTCACACCTGCCGTCTACTAGAGTGCTGGTCTCCAAGCTGAAATCAAACAAGACCTGGAGGCCATCCAACAGGGCACCTAAGCGGACATTATTTATATCAAAATGTCATAGCTGAATGCTGTCCTTTAGCTCATGCACTGGTGGAATTTCAGTTGAATATTTGAAGATATTTGGTGCCATGTTGTTGCCAAACTTCTTCTATGTTTTCGGTAATTTTGTTGCGAGCCACCATTTTACTTTCTGTCAGGCCTCTGTCTCTTATCTATTGAAAAATGATCCTATTATTTGTCATTGCTACCTTTATATGTAGCTGTTTAGTGTTGTAGCAATTGTAAATTGTTTGTTAATATCTTGGATTATATTCTGGACTAAAGGCTACCATCCATAATTACCCAAGACCACGCTGGTTCAATCTAAAAAAAACTCTTCTGTTTAATATTCTCTGGTTTGTATATGTCCAGCATTCCTCGGATCCCAATCAACCAGGATTTGTAGTGTTTGATATAATTGATTTGGGCAACCTATTTCAAACTGATCTGCCCCTTTACTCTGGAGTTCCACAGGGATCTCTGACATAAATCCTACATCAGAACCCAAGGTCAAAAACCTAATCAGGAAACCTGGGTTTATATTAATCAGAATCTGAACTTGAGCCAAACATAAACAAACTAGTCCAAACCTGTTTCTTCCATCAACACACACATCTAATCCATGCTATCAAAAACACATTTCAAATAACTTTTCATCTGTGTGTTTCGTTCCTTGCAAAAAGAAAATATCTGTTTTTAAAGGTGATGTTTTTTCCTCACCAGGGACGAGAGAGTCGTTGCGGCAGTCGTACAACATCCCGAGGCTGAAAGGCCGTCCGAGCGCCGCCACCTCCATCGTCCCGCTGCCTTTAGAAGCCATCGCTCCGAGTGAACTGAAAAGAATCGACACCAGCTCGTTAGTTAACTTTGATGATTTGGTAATTTCATGTCCAACCATGCTCACCTTTCAATTAGACCTTTTTACTCAACAAAGAAACACCAAAACTCCACAAATGGACACTAACTCTAATCAAGCCCAAATTCAAAGATAACTTTTCAAAAGCTACTTGAGCTGCTGTACACATTACTACACTCTCGCCGTCCTCATAATTCATTGTTACACGTTACTTTTTATGATGATAAGACATATTTGATTTACATAAATTGCCATTAATTTTTCCCTCATCTTATAAAATAATAAATAAATAGAAAAAGGTTTTAATTTATTGAGAGGGGACGGGCTGTGATAGGCATAATTTATGTGAACAATTGTGTCTCTTTCACAGCATTATTGCACTTCTTTTTCTTTATTTCCTTTATGTCTATCAAAGCGTGAAGTATTTTATATATCTTTCAATTTTCTCTGTCAATTTATTTGCAAGTCATTTTTCTATAATGTATATTAATGTAAAATGTATTTATGTACGCTAACTTGTTCTTGAGTAAGATACTCTATTAGATCTAATCTTTATTACACGCTGCACTCTTTGATCCAAGTTCTGAAGGGCTTCATCTCCACCTATAGATATATGTTTGGTATTTCAAATGAAGGGCAGTGTAATTAAACCTGGAGCAGACTGAGAAGGACTGTGCTTGTTATTCACTGTAATAATTGTTTACTGATAAACAAGCTAATATGTGAATAAGGGCGTGGCACTTTGATCCCCACTTCAAGCTCTGGCTAAAACTAAACTACAACTGTTGTTCATATGACGATACAACCATTTAGTCTTTGAAGCTTTCATCTTTGATATCAGTATATTGCCCAGCCCTGATCTGAACGTTGGCAATGTGGGCAATTCACATGGCCCATCACAACATATTAAGATCAGCTACTGCCATCGCATGATGTCCTCCTTTATTGCTGACCTGCTGATGGCAGAAATGATGTCAAACATCAGCTGATGGCGATGTCTGTCCGATGCATCGGGGCTCCTTTACATCAAATAACTACAAACAGACACAAGCGACTATACATACATTGACACATAAACTTGAATAATGGACCCAAGACTACTCCACTACTTCAAAGGGACCTGAAAATGAATGAAGACATCCCTTCACTAAACAGAGTGCATCCTTTGTGTATATTTCCATCAACACATCAACCTGTACTGTATGTTGTATTTCTTTGTGTTTATGTGTATCAATCTGTTTCATACTACAGAGCGAGCTGCATGCTGTTATCTTTGCTGGGTTTAAAGTCCCAGATACACCGGCCAGAAATCGGCAGTAAATGGGAGTCGGGCCGAACATGAGCGTGGGCACGCCCTATTCGGAGTGGTGTGCGCCGCACCGTCGGGTCTTTTCTGCCGACCTGACGCCTTTCCTTGCCGATTCGTCGGGAACACCACCGGAAGTCGGACAAAGGGATAACACCGATTGGCTGTTCAGCTAGCGAATCAGTGCATGAGAAGCGTTAACGGAAGTGAGGGAGGTAAACAAATGATTTAAAATGGAAGATGGAACACACACGGACGGCTATTTCACCTCATCGGTTTATAGAGCTCCTGTTCGTTCATGTTTTCAATGGACAAGAGTGAAAATGGAAAGAAAAACGCTATTTGTTGTTTGTGTATATCACGGAGTCTGTTCTTCTTCTCTGTCTTCCGGTTGTTGCCTCTTTTGAATGATGAATACACACTACCGCCGCCTGCTAGTAAGAAGAGTTATTGCCACTCACGCATGCGCAGTTCATACGTGCTCGGCTCGGATTTGCGTTGTGTTCCAGTGCGCGAAGTCGGCAAATACGCAGGAGAGTCCGGCGATGCAACAGTCTGTGTCGGCGTCGGCGACTTCTCAGGTGACTGGTCGGTGTATCTGGGTCTTAACCAGTGGCGGCCGGCCCATAGGGGCGCTAGGGGCGCCACCCCACCTCTTCCCACATACAAAAAAAAATATTAAAAAACATATTTAATTAAAAAATATATATTTAAAAAAATATATATTTAAAAAATATATATATTTTATATTTTTCATTTTTAATCAACAAGGTAAATATCATACAATTGGTATCAGTAAAATGTATAATCTACAATAAAATCTTGTTTAAAATTGTGTTACGATGTCTAAAGTTACTGATAAGTCACATGTTTCATGCCTGGCCTTGACCTTGGCATTAGTTTATCATTACGGGGCGCTGCCCCCGAGCCAAACAGCAGCAACCAGCACGTTGCAAAAGTCTCAATAGTAAACTCTGCCGCCGAAACCTAATTTCAGCCAATCAGCGCCATCAAATATTTTGGTCACGAGAGCGCTCACGTTGGCGCCCACGTTGCTTACGTGCGTTGACGTGAGTTGTTTTTTAGACTCGTGAGGAACTGGGGTAGTATCTATAGTAACGCAGTGTAGGCGGAGCCGTGACGTCATCTTCAATGAGCTCCCCAGAAAAACAACACAGCCGTTGCTCTTAGCACTCAGAGCTCACAGCTCTTCATATCTGTTCAGAAACTAGACAAAAGTTAAACAAGTACAAACCACATACTGTCTGTGTCATGGCGAATACAGTCGCTGGTTTATTTATGTCTGTATAGGCCGTTGTTGTGAGTGTGGACGGTCGGAGCATTTACAACGTTAGCTTAGCCAAATCTCCATTAGAAAACACGCATTTTAAAAGGTTTTTCGCCTGCCGTCTGTCTGCAGACTGGTCAAAGCCTTAATTCATGGTTTTTACTATCCGGTATCAGTATGTTGTTACTTCGGAATCATTTTGAAACGTGTATTATAATTAAATCACGGTCAAATATGTTCATCTTGTTGTAGTTGTAGCCCCCTTGACAGCGATTCTCTCTCTAGTTTTAGACTGCGGTCAAGCCAGCCTCCACTCGGAAAAACCTAGTCAAGCCAGCCCTCACGTGATATTGCGGTGCGTGAATATCCTATGCATTACGGTAGAGTAAAAAAAAAATCCTCCCTCTGTGTTTAGATGATAGCAGGACATCCCATCTAGTAACTCAGAAAAAATCAGGACATTCTTATGTAGAGTTTCAAAATAAAAGACCTTTGAATTCTCATATATGAGCTATCATCCCTGTTTTTAGATGAGAATAAAACCAAAGCTGTCCGTAGGTGTTCGGATCAGGGGGTCACGGGTTCAAACCACACTGCAGTCAGCATGTCGTTGGGTCCCTGAGACACTTTACCCCAAATTACTCCTGTGGGGATTGTCCACAGTATTGAGTATGTAAGTCGCTTTGGATAAAAGCGTCTAACAAGTGACATGTAATAATAATAATAGTAATAACAAAGACAGAGATGCCAAAATGTTACAGGTTATTTAAATAAATAAGAACTACAATTATTTAAGTTATAAAAAAACAACAGCAATGGAAGCAGTTTAATTGTTCCTAATTCAAAATGACAATACCACAGATATGACCTGCATTATTCAGATAAACATCTCAAACACTAACGCTGCACAATCCACTGAATACTACAAGTACCATCATGCACCACTAGAGAGCAGTGCTGTCATTGGTAGAAGAATAACTCACATCATCAGAATCAGAATCACTGTATCCGTCCCACAGAGGGGACATTCACATCGTTACAGAAGGAGAGAGCCAACGACAGTTTCCTGTTAACTAAGAAGCAAAACAAAAACACTTTACAAAACACACATCCTCTAACAGTTCTGAAGATACAGCATCAGGTTTATAGTATAGCACAGTTATTAACGGCTTATATGAAGCTCAGAGCAAGTTCCTTCAGGAAGACTGGGTGTATATACATTCACTCTGCAGCTGCTTATGATCAGATCATCACGGGCGTCTCTTTATCACATTCACCTCAATCTCCAGCAGCCAATCAGCGAGCTGCAGCCACACTTTAAAATGATTCTCCTCTCTCCTGGAGTCAGCTGTGATTTCAGGTGTTCATGCTGCGGCCCGCCTCCTCCACCTCCTCCCCATCCACCTCCTCCACCTCCTCCCCATCCACCTCCTCCACCTCCTCCCCATCCCCATCCGCCTCCTCCACCTTCTACCCATCCGCCTCCTCCACCTCCTCCCCATCCCCATCCGCCTCCTCCCCATCCACCTCCTCCCCATCCCCATCCGCCTCCTCCCCATCCACCTCCTCCACCTCCTCCCCATCCACCTCAACTCCATCCACCTCCACCTCCTCTCCATCCACCTCCACCTCCTCCCCATCCACCTCCTCTCCATCCACCTCCACCTCCTCTCCATCCACCTCCACCTCCTCCCCATCCACCTCCTCTCAATCCACCTCCACCTCCTCCCCATCCACCTCAACTCCATCCACCTCCACCTCCTCTCCATCCACCTCCACCTCCTCCCCATCCACCTCCTCTCCATCCACCTCCTCTCCATCCACCTCCTCCCCATCCACCTCCTCTCCATCCACCTCCTCTCCATCCACCTCCTCACCATCCACCTCCTCTCCATCCACCTCCTCTCCATCCATCTCCTCCCCATCCACCTCCTCTCCATCCACCTCCTCTCCATCCACCTCCTCTCCATCCATCTCCTCCCCATCCACCTCCTCTCCATCCACCTCCTCTCCATCCATCTCCTCCCCATCCACCTCCTCTCCATCCACCTCCTCTCCATCCACCTCCTCTCCATCCACCTCCTCTCCATCCACCTCCTCTCCATCCACCTCCTCTCCATCCACCTCCTCTCCATCCACCTTCTCTCCATCCACCTCCTCTCCATCCACCTCCTCTCCATCCACCTCCTCTCCATCCACCTCCTCCCCATCGCCAAAGACTTCACATGTATCATATGACATGTGTAGAAGTTGTTGATACAATGAATGTTCTTTAAACAAATCGAAGTCTCTCCTGATTGAAATATATATTGCACAGAATTGTTATTTCCCAACAAGGGGTGTTTGTGTTGTTCTATGTTAGTGTGGAAATACTCCATTCCAAGTGAGAGTGCAGCATTAGTCAGCCTTAGCATTAATCATGCTAATGCTCAACATTCAACACGTATTCACTTCATTGAAGTTATGTTACTGAGGTTAGACAGCTCACTTGATTTAAACACTAGTCTAGCTGTCTGCGTGTTACGGATGTCGGGACCTTTGAACAACATACGCAGGTTCATGTGGTTTGGGATTACAGCTGAACATAATCTCAACGTTTCTGATCCTCACACGTTCAGTCAGAAGGATCATCTCCACGTACGAACACTTTCCCATAATACCAACATTAAAACTATGTGTTACCAACAACATGTACCTCGCGTACGTGAAGTAAAGTACTCTGGATTCAGGTCGTTTATTTTTAACACGTATTTATATGCTTTCATCTGCAAGCTACGTTTGATTCTGCATCGTATTTGATAAAGGTTGGGTAACACTTGTTAAGTTATATTAAAGCAACATGTTGTTTAAGTTAAGTAACTTGATGTGGGAAGTAACTAAGTACATTTACTCAAGTACTACGGGACTTTACTTGAGTATTTCCATGTGTTGCTTCTGTGTTCTTCTACCCCTCTACAGTTCAGAGGTACATGGTGTACTTCTACTCCCCTACATGTATTTATACCTTTAGTTACTTCACAGATCTGGATGAATGATGTTACATCTAATCAAGTGTTAAATCAGACTTTAGTTCCACCTGGAGTAAATCCACCAGCTACCCTGCAGTATACAAAGTCATTCAGACTAGCTGCACCTTTACCAGCTTTGAGAACACTTTCATGATCAATCATTATAAAACATATCATATCTATTATTCTGAAATGGACCAATCAAACAATGACTACTTTTACTGTAACAGAGTATTCCTACACTCTGGTACTTCTACTTTTACTCAAGTACAAGATGTGAGTACTTCTACTTTTACTCAAGTACAAGATCTGAGTACTTCTACTTTTACTCAAGTACAAGATCTGAGTACTTCTACTTTTACTCAAGAACAAGATCTGAGTACTTCTACTTTTACTCAAGTACAAGATCTGAGTACTTCTACTTTTACTCAAGTACAAGATCTGAGTACTTCTACTTTTACTCAAGTACAAGATCTGAGTACTTCTACTTTTACTCAAGAACAAGATCTGAGTACTTCTACTTTTACTCAAGTACAAGATCTGAGTACTTCTACTTTTACTCAAGTACAAGATCTGAGTACTTCTACTTTTACTCAAGAACAAGATCTGAGTACTTCTACTTTTACTCAAGTACAATATTTGAGTACTTCCACTTTTACTCGAGTACAAGATCTGAGTACTTCTACTTTTACTCGAGTACAAGATCTGAGTACTTCTACTTTTACTCAAGTACAACCCTGAGTACTTCTAGTTTTACTCAAGTACAAGATCTGAGTGCTTCTACTTTTACTAAAGTACAAGATCTGAGTACTTCTACTTTTACTAAGTACAAGATCTGAGTACTTCTACTTTTACTCAAGTAAAAGATCTGAGTACTTCTACTTTTACTCAAGTACAAGATGTGAGTACTTCTACTTTTACTCAAGTACAAGATCTGAGTACTTCTACTTTTACTCAAGTACAAGATCTGAGTACTTCTACTTTTACTCAAGAACAAGATCTGAGTACTTCTACTTTTACTCAAGAACAAGATCTGAGTACTTCTACTTTTACTCAAGTACAAGATCTGAGTACTTCTACTTTTACTCAAGAACAAGATCTGAGTACTTCTACTTTTACTCAAGTACAAGATCTGAGTGCTTCTACTTTTACTAAAGTACAAGATCTGAGTACTTCTACTTTTACTCAAGTACAAGATCTGAGTACTTCTACTTTTACTCAAGTAAAAGATCTGAGTACTTCTACTTTTACTCAAGTACAAGATCCGAGTACTTCTACTTTTACTCAAGTACAAGATCTGAGTACTTCTACTTTTACTCAAGTACAAGATCTGAGTACTTCTACTTTTACTCAAGTAAAAGATCTGAGTACTTCTACTTTTACTCAAGTACAAGATGTGAGTACTTCTACTTTTACTCAAGTACAAGATCTGAGTACTTCTACTTTTACTCAAGTACAAGATCTGAGTACTTCTACTTTTACTCAAGAACAAGATCTGAGTACTTCTACTTTTACTCAAGAACAAGATCTGAGTACTTCTACTTTTACTCAAGTACAAGATCTGAGTACTTCTACTTTTACTCAAGAACAAGATCTGAGTACTTCTACTTTTACTCAAGTACAAGATCTGAGTACTTCTACTTTTACTCAAGTACAAGATCTGAGTACTTCTACTTTTACTCAAGTACAAGATCTGAGTACTTCTACTTTTACTCAAGTACAAGATCTGAGTACTTCTACTTTTACTCAAGAACAAGATCTGAGTACTTCTACTTTTACTCAAGTATAAAATCTCAATACTCGTCCCACCTTTGTAAAGTATGGGTAATATTCCCTCAAAGAAATACTAGTAGATAAAACTATCGATGGTTGAAGAAGTACTCAGTCGTACTTCAATAAAAAAGTAGAATACAGTAAGTTAAAAATACTTCACTGCCAGTTCAAGTATTGTATACATTTACTTAAATGTAAAATGTTGTCATTCTGAAAGTGCTATTTAAAATATATTCATCAAAGTTGAGTAATGTGTTTATTATTATGCACCAGGGACGTGCACAGGTACGAGCTAATGTTGCCCGGGCAACGGCCCGTTTGGCTGACCTGCCCCTCTGGAGAGAGCGAGAGTTTGTTTTTCTTTTTTCTGTTGTGGCCGAATCAACATGATGAGCCCACAATTAGTATTGTAGCGTCTCGCTGCCGGAAACACACTCTGTCAGCGCTGTCATCTGCCGGTGCGTTAAGACCACCTCAGTGTCGGATTTTGAAAACTTGATTTTGAGTTGTCTCATGGCTGTTAGGGTATAAGGGACAAACCAAGGGACTTTACTTCCTCTTGATACCGTCGGTTATTTACAAAAAAACAACTAAATAAAGCCTACTTGTTGTTATTGTGCTTCTGTCTTTCTGTGTCTTTTCATCCGTAAACTCCCTCAACGCTCGCTCTCTTTCTTTGATCGCCCTCTCACGGGTGAACAGTTCACTGTCCCGCTTCACTGTAGGATTTCTGCCATGTCTCTACTTTAGTTTGACCATCTCTGTTACTAAGTTATGGAATACTAAATAAATAATGATATACCTTACCGTTACTACGCTCATAAAGAATAAGAATAATGCGTATTGAACTGGTTTCATTAATTAGTGAGTTTATTTAAGGTAATTAGTTAGAGGCCCTATTTTATCAGTATGTCTGGACTGCAGTTACAATGGTCAAACTACATTAGAAAAGAATTTTCCCCATTTTGTATTTAATAGTTACTAACCTTAGACTTTTTTGATGAGATATGGACCACAAAAAAAAAAAAGTCAATGGTTTTCATTTTTAAAATCAAGTTACCGAATGAAAGTAGTCGCCTTAGCTTATTTTTTTATAAGATGTGAATTACTGTTCAATTTAGTTGATGTAATAATAGTTTGGTTTCTTTTACATTAAAAACAAGTTACAATTTTCAAAAGGTCTTTTGTTTTTTATCGGGGGGAGGCCCTTTTTCCAGTTTAGAGCAATAGCCCCTCCAAATGTCTGTGCACGTCCCTGTTATGCACATTATGATATTGTCAAACTGAGGACGCCGGTTCGAGTCCTGCCTTCAAAATAAGAGCAGTGGAAGCAAAGATGTACTTAAAGTAGCTAAAGTACTCTGTGCAAAATGCTGTAATTCAGGATGTGCATCAATAATGTATTTGCCACTGATGCATGCACGATATAAATATATATATATATATAGATATATATGTGAAGTAGAATAACTGGATGAATTTAATGTAGGAGAAGTACTGGTATAATGTACACACTTTGCATGTAAGAGTTGCTTATACTGATGCACTGAAATGGTAATACTATAGTACTTCACACGTGTACTCCAGCTGCAGTACTGACCCTCGCCCCGTGGCCCTGGACGTCTCTGTGAGGAAGAAACAAGCAGAGACACAAAGTACAACTCACAAAATAAAAGTCTGGTTTATTGTCAAACAACAAACTTCGCACGTACATCAAAACAGGCCGTCGTGAAACAAAAACAGGAAAAGCAAAGCAGCTCTTCCCTCTGGAAATATATTCTAGTTGTTTGCATCTTTCTGACTGGTAACATTATAATATTAAAGATTGTTTAAAATTACATTTATTCCTTTAAACCAGATAATTTGTGTGTTTATGTTTTAGGACCCTGGATAATGAGCTGCTCCATCTCAAGGGGCTACCTTTCAAAACATTCTCAGATCTAAAGTGAGGGAACATTTACACTGCAGGGTCAGACACACTATTGGAGGTTAACATTATGTTCTGCTCATTTGAATGACTCTGCAATCAGTCTAGTCATGTTCTTTGTTACGTCCCCACTAAGGTCTAGGGGACCTGGAGACAATAACATACAACCAATAAAAATGAGGGAGTCAGTGTAACAGTTGACAAAAGGTTTATTTGTTGTAAACCGAGAAATCGAACAGAGATATACTTGAAACACTCGGTTAGTGAGGAGGAGGAGGAGGAGTCAAAGGATTGTGCCAAACAAAAGAAACAAGCATAACAAAACCAGGCCTATCTCTACATCTATCCTTTGAAACCAAAACTCAAACAAAAAAACCCTCACTAACTAAACTACAAAGAATTTGACAAAACAATATCCAGAGGTGGCAACAATCCGCTAACCTCGTGTGTCTGAACATTAGTTAGCTACGTGGTGAGAAATGTACAGGGTACCCCAGACTTACCTAACTCCCCCACCTCTCAACACACACACTTTCACAAAGGTCAGACAATACAAAGATCATGAGTTGCTAAACACTGCAGGCTCCTTCATCAGCAACAGGCCCAGGGTGAGAGAGAGAAGACTTCCTGGGTGCCTCCTTTATGGTCGGCCCTGGCTGCTGATAGGCCAGCTGAGGGTGAGGGGATCCAATCAGCCATCAGATTCAGGTGCACAGGCAGATACCGATCCGCTGCTGATTAGCTGTGTAGAAGACAGGGAGAAGAGAGAAACACAGGAGGGAAAGAAAACCCCACAAGTCCAGCCTCCCTGGCACGTAACACCCCCACACGTATAAATCCAAACAGTATGTTTGGACCCGACAATATACATTTTCTATTTACATAGCACGAGAAAGTGCATCGGCAAGAACATTATCGGCCCCCTTTAGTAGACAGAGCAGTCGTAGCGTTTCTTCATTTTCCCCTGGGTAGAGGTCAGAGCTTCCCTAGCCAAGGAGCAAGCACGATGTAGACGATCCTTAAGTTTGGCGACATACTCTGGGATACTGCAAACTTTTTTCATTGGCATGATCAAATGCTCTTTAAGAACTTTTAAAGGACCTCTGACTTCATGTCCAAACACTAGCTCAGCAGGACTAAAACCTAGAGACTCCTGAACAGCTTCACGGGCGGCAAATAACACTAAAGGAAAACCTTCATCCCAATCTTTACGAGACTCGTGGCAATGTTTTCTTAACATGCACTTCATAGACTGGTGAAACCTCTCTAATGCCCCCTGACTTTCAGGATGATATGGGCTGGATGTCGCATGCTTGATCCCTAAGGTGTCAAGTACCCGGGCAAACACTTTAGACATGAAGTTAGTACCTTGGTCTGTTTGAACTACCTTCGGTAGACCAAACGTGGAGAAACACTTCAGAAGTGCCTTGGTGATGACCGGGGCAGTGATTTTCCGTAGTGGGATGGCTTCTGGGAACCTAGTGGAGGCACACATGACAGTTAAGAGAAACTGGTTTCCAGTTTTAGTTTTTGGCAAGGGTCCCACACAATCCACAATCACCCTTTCAAATGGCTCTCCCATTACTGGAATGGGAATGAGAGGAGCAGGGTGAATCACCTGATTTGGTTTACCAGCAACTTGGCACACATGACATGTTGGACAATAAAGAACTACGTCAGACTTAAGTCCTGGCCAAAAGAAGTGTTTTAAAACTCTTTCATACGTTTTTGTTACCCCCACGTGACCTGACCACGGATGATCATGAGCCAAGGACATCACCTGAGAACAATAGGCTGTTGGCACGACAACCTGATAAATTGCAAAGTAGTCTGACTCCTCACAGGCATCACTAATCCAGCGACGCATCAATGGTTCATCTTCCATAATATAGGCCATCTTCTTTGACTTGGCCTCTTTCTGACTGATAACAGAAGAGACATTTAGAAAGTGTTTCATCGCTTAACTGGGCTGCCATGAATTCTTCCCGAGTGGCAGGCAGTTGTACAAGCTCTGAGCTGTTACTGGGTGATCCAGCATCAGCAGGCCGGGCCTCCTTTGGCAGTCGGTCCGTCGCAGTCATGTCTTTAAGAAACTGCCCTGTAGCAAGAAAAGAATCAGACAAGTCCTCTCCATATTTCTTTGACTGAGCCCTTGTAACAACACAAGCAGGAAAGATTTCGGGAGGTACTTCAGCTGATTTATCTGCATCTAAACTTAGATCAGGAGAATCAATGACCTCAGGTACTGGCTTAACTTTTGCCTCCAGCCAAGTCATTACTGTGAAATCAACACCTTTGATGGGCAAGGCAGGGAGGACAGCTAATTTAAAGAATCCTTTGACAAGGGACGAGTGAATATAAACATTGTGCAAAGGAGCCGCAACTAGTGTCATGCCTACCCCTTGAACGACAGCACTTGATCCACATGATGACCTGGAGGTTAAAGGTAAGATGCCTTCCCTAATAATAGACTGAGAACCTCCGGTATCCCTAAGTACCTTTACGGGAAGCTGGTCTTTAGGTTCCCCAGTTAAAGAAACAAAGCCCTTTGAAATAAAGGGTTTGAAGCAGGGATCAGGTACATCATCTTTCTGGGACATTTCTATGTCTGATAGGGAAACTCCTTTAATGAGTCCCATGCCTTTTGGCGTTTGAAAGCGTTGCGAAAATTGTTGTTTACGCTTTAAGAGATGACACCCTGAAATAAGGTGTCCTGTTTTATGGCAGTAGTTACACTCACGGGGCCCCCGTGGAGGTGATGGTGGTCCTCTAGACCTTTCAAAAGTTGTTGGGCCAAGATCAGTCCTTCCGGTTTGCGACTCTGTAGCTTTATCTGGGCGCAAGGGTGAAGAAAACAGTCATGTGAGTGAGCATAAATTCATCCGCTAAAACAGCTGCCTTAGCCAGTGAAGTGACCTTCTGTTCATTTAAGAATATCACCATCCTTTCAGGCAAAGAATTCTTAAAATCTTCCGAGAGAAGTAACTGACGAAGACTCTCAAAACGATCTTTCACTTCATTAGCCGCACACCATTTATCAAAGAGAATGCCCTTCTCTCGCGCAAACTCAACAAATGTCTGAGTAGCAGACTTTTTATGGTGTCTGAACTTTTGTCTGTAGGCCTCCGGCACAAGCTCATAAGCACGCAAGATCGACTCTTTAAGCCCTTCGTACTGCAAGCTTTCTTCCAAAGAAAGTGAAGATACCACTTCCTGAGCTTTACCTACTAATTTGCACTGAAGTAGGACTGGCCACATGTCTTTAGGCCAGACTAGTGCGGTAGCAATCCTCTCAAAAGCACAAAAATATGAGTCAACTTCGGACTCTCTAAAAGTTGGCACCAAAGCAATATTTTTACTAATATCAACATTTTTTGTATGAGAGACTGTATGCGAAGGTATTGACCTCTCTAATGTCTGCTCTGAAGAGATTCTCAGGGCATCAACTTCAAGCCGCTTTAATGTTATTTCTTTCTCAGCTTCCATCTCTAACTTGCAAATCTGCAGTTTGTAATCATATTCCGCTCTACGTACCATTTCCTTCTCCTGGAACTCCAGCTGAAGACGGGCAAGACGAACCTTCAGTTTGGCATCACTACTTGCACCAACGCTACCCAGAGAGAAAGCCTCAAACCTAGAAAGCGTTGCAGGAGGAGCCTCAGGATTTACCTTGTCAATTCTAGGTGTAGCTAATACAGCCAGACTCTTCTGTTCTATAAAGGAAGCACCAACAACACGTTCCCTATCATCAATAGATACATCAGCCCTAGGCTGAGTTGACATGCTTGGGATTAAAATAATCTTTAACTCCTCTAGTTTTTGCATGATTTTCTCTCATCTCTTTTTTTTTACTTTATATTTGTCTACTGAAATGTTAAAGTGAGCTGCAATACATAACATGTCATCTTTGCAACAGGAATACAATTTATCAACACTTGGACTTTCAATAAAGTCCTGTAAGTCAAAACCCATTTTTCAGCCAATGTACAACATCTACAATGACTTCTCAATTATTGGTTGTTTTTAGCTCAGGAAAATAGATTTCCGGACAAGCCCCCCATTTGTTACGTCCCCACTAAGGTCTAGGGGACCTGGAGACAATAACATACAACCAATAAAAATGAGGGAGTCAGTGTAACAGTTGACAAAAGGTTTATTTGTTGTAAACCGAGAAATCGAACAGACATATACTTGAAACACTCGGTTAGTGAGGAGGAGGAGGAGGAGGAGTCAAAGGATTGTGCCAAACAAAAGAAACAAGCATAACAAAACCAGGCCTATCTCTACATCTATCCTTTGAAACCAAAACTCAAACAAAAAAACCCTCACTAACTAAACTACAAAGAATTTGACAAAACAATATCCAGAGGTGGCAACAATCCGCTAACCTCGTGTGTCTGAACATTAGTTAGCTACGTGGTGAGAAATGTACAGGGTACCTCAGACTTACCTAACTCCCCCACCTCTCAACACACACACTTTCACAAAGGTCAGACAAAACAAAGATCATGAGTTGCTAAACACTGCAGGCTCCTTCATCAGCAACAGGCCCAGAGAGAGAGAGAGAAGACTTCCTGGGTGCCTCCTTTATGGTCGGCCCTGGCTGCTGATAGGCCAGCTGAGGGTGAGGGGATCCAATCAGCCATCAGATTCAGGTGCACAGGCAGACTCCGATCAGCTGCTGATTAGCTGTGCAGAAGACAGGGAGAAGAGAGAAACACAGGAGGGAAAGAAAACCCCACAAGTCCAGCCTCCCTGGCACGTAACAGTCTTCTTCAGTGATTACATGGAGATTTAGAGATTTTATGAAATCTAACTTGAAGAGGTAACATATAAAGTAACATGGAAATACTCAAGTAAAGTACAAGTACCTCTAAACTGAACTTCAGTATTTGGGTAAATGTTTTAGAGACTTTGAAACGAGGAGATAAAGAAGGCCAGAAACATTTGAGACAAAATGACATTTATTTATTGTTAATGATTTCTCCATCTGTCAGTAAAGGATAATCAATACACATCAGTATCAGGTATAATGTTTTAAAACTCAAAGAATATTAAACTAATAGTAAATATGATGTTAAACTAAGCAGGAAGCTGATAACCCGGTTAAAACAACAGAGTAAACCGATTATAATGGAAATCAATTCAAACTTTATGTGAAAAATACAAGATTTCAAAGTTATACTTTTTCCTTTCAGCTGTTGATAGATCTTCTTTAATCTCCTTATTCTCATATCTGTTGTTCTGATTCAAAGAAACTTTCCATTAGTCTGAGTTATTGTTTAACGTTTAGAAACGTCTCCATCATCCAGCAGGAGCCACCGTATCATTTCAGGACACTCAGCGATACAATCCATCATTAACAAAAGTCACGTAGAGTTACAAATCTCAAAGAAAATAACATGAAGAGCAGAAAAAACATTTAGCAAGAATCTGATATTTGTAAATGATCATAATAGAAAATAAACTTGTAATAAACGTGCAGGTTGAATCTTTTCCATTGGTGGTAATGGTGTCAGGACGTGAATGATTTCTGCTCAAAACAATCACACTCTCACATTTCATACACATGGTACATTTGACTTCCTGTCCAACAGAACATGCAGATTGCTCCTGCAGGAAGATGTTTGAGCAGGAGAACAATAAAGCTTTAGAACTCATTGATTAACACTAGAGCTCTCAGTGCGGGTCTATTTGGACTTCATGCTTTGTATCAGTGACGGAAGAAGTGTTCAGATACTTTACTTTGGTTAAAGTTATAACACCACATTGTATAGATACTGTTACAAGTAGAAGCCCTGCATTCAAAATGTCCCACAGGTCAAAGTATGTAAAGTATAATCTAAATGAAGCTATAGTAATAAATGTAAAGGTACCCGATGCAGAAGAGTAAAGAGTAGAGTCGTGAAGTAAAGAGTCCAACATTTCACTTTGAACTGCATTCCACCTCAGCGCTGGGTGGACCGGGTTCTCTCATATTCCTACAGAACCGCTGATCCAAACAGCCTCACACGGGGCAGCAGCTCCCCCTGGTCCATAGCAACACACATGCTAAACAGGAAGTAGATGGGTCCCAGGGCTGGTGAGGTCATCTCAGATACACAGACGTCTTCCAGTTCGTTGATAGATCTCCTCTTGGTCTTGCTGGCATCTGTTTGGTCTTGGTTTGGTTTTGATCCAAAGGATTTGTGATCACTATGGACTCTGGAGGAGCTTCTCTCGGCTCTCCTTCAGCATTTCTTCAAGACCAACCATTTTCCTTGATTACTTGAAGTACAGAAATAAAAAAAGAAATGACCCATGAACATTTGTGTCATGGTCACTTGGTTGTGTTGGACATCAAGGACTCTTGATCAGTATCACTCTCTATCCTGTCTTGTTTCATTGTGTATTTACACGTCTCTTCTTTGAAATCATGTTCAGCTCTTGTCTTGGTCTCAGTTGGAGCTGCTCTTGATTTTGCCCTCAGTTAAAGATTATTCACTTTGAAGCAGGTTTTCTCCTCTCCTTACTTTACCCATGAGCTCTGCTTGTCCTCTCATCTCCATCAGGTACTGGACTCGTTGCTTCCAGCCTAACTTGCCCTCAGCTTTCTCTCCCTCAATCAGCAGGTCAATGTACTCTGGAGTGGAGAGAGGATATGGCGTCAGTGCGATCTCTCCTAGTCTGTTCAGACACTTGTCAGCCCTCTGCATCATCTCCCTCACATCAGTCTGAAAACGCTGATATTCAGCATTCAGCTGGTCGATCACTTCCTGAACAGTTCCCTTAGCCTTTAAGGCCTTCAGGTACTTTTCTTTCAGCTCCTTCACTGTTTTCAATTCTTTAACCTCCTCATACTCCCATCTGTACTTCTGGTTAAAATGTTTACTCCAATGACATCTGCCTTTACACTGAGTACAGTTTCCATCTGGTCCCATTGCAGGAGACTTCCATTTATCTGCATCATTGGCAATATAACACGGGTAGTGACAGGTGACATGACACACCTGACAGTTGGTGATGAACTTTCCAGAGCCAGATATATCTACTTGAACAGGCTTTGTGATGACGACTTCAATCTCAAATTTCTCATTTCTGCTGATCTCTGCTTCATGGAGTTTAAGTTGATCAGTTATCTCTTTAATCGTCTCAAGCTTGACTAACCCTACTTTAACCTGCTTCTGCACATTTTCAATTGAGATCTGGAGCCGCTTTCTTTCTCTGAGGACTTCCTTTGTCATTGTCAAGCTTTTAGTTATTAGCTTCTCAGAAGCATCAAAGAACCTCTTCATGCTTTTTGCCCACATTTTCCAGAACATCTGATCAAAGCCTCCCTCTCCCTCCTCTCCACTGGAGTCAGTAGCAGCAGATGATTGGTTCTGTGCAAACAAGGCAGAATTATTGAATTTGAAGTGAACTGGCAGCCCGTCTTCTGTTTTAGGACATGGGACGCCTGAAGCTTTGATGGCCTCTAGAACTGGTGGGCGTTGGCCGTCTGCGAATGTCACCAGAACCTGGATGTTTTCTGCCACATCTTTGCCAAAGATTGAGAGCACAGAATCAAACACATACTTCTGTGATGGTGTGAGCCGAGCTGAAGAAGCTGGAACTACAAAACACACAGCGTCAATTTCACTGACGCCACGCTTTGAAGAGAAGAGATTACGAATCTGTTCTGTGATCTCCTTGTCTCTTGTTATTCCTCTTGTATCTCCAAAGCCTGGAGTATCAATAATGGTCAGAGAGAAAGGGATTTGAAAGCCCTCTTGGTGGTTGATTCTGTACACAGTGACTTCAGAGGTCTGGCTCTCAGCTTGAGATCTCGACTGATCCTCATCAACTAACTTGAATCTGAAATTGTCCTCCCACTCTACACCAACGATGTAGTTGATGAGTCCATTGATCAGAGTGGACTTTCCAGATCCAGTTGCTCCAAGAAGCATTATTGTGCGATTTCGCCTCATGCTTTCTTTGCCAAAGTTGTACCTCCGGCATCCATCAACTTCCATGTGTTCTTCTGTCAGAGGCAGTTTGTAAACTGAGGGAGATTCAGAGTTGATCCTTTTGCTTTTACTTATGAGGGATTCTGTAAGAAATGAACGTTTAGTTGTGCGGACATTAACAGCGATGCTTTCTTTGCTTCTTCCAGCTGCACCACAATCACACCTGACCCTGACAGCGTATTCTGTCTCTGGCTGAAGTCCTGAAATGATCGCCTTCTCAGTTCGCCTCATGATTTGCTCCCAGTGGAGATCTTCCTCTTTCACCTGTTGGTCTGGTTTGGCGTACTCCACGATGTAGCTCAAAACGTGGACATCTTGTCCGAGCTCAGCAGGTTTCTCCCAGCTGACTGATATCTCACCTGAGGTAGATTCAACGTGGAGTTTTCCAGGAGGGCTGCAGGGTAAGGTTTGAATGGATCCACTGACTTCATTGGCTGGCCCGGCACCTACTGGTGTCTCTGCCCTGCATCTGAACATGTACTCTGTGTTAGGACTCAGGCCGCTCACTGTGACTTCTTCAGCTCTGGATGCTGTCTCTTGTTTCCAGCTGTCCTCTCCACTGACACAGTACTCAACAGAGTAGGAGGTGATGTCCTCTGCTCCAAATCTGGGTGGAGAAATGTTCAGCGTCACACTGCTGTGGTTTATATCACTTCCTGTTACTGTTGCAGGCTTTGAAGGCGGCTCAAAGTTCTCATTGACAGAAAGGCCGTCTGTATAAAGGTAGATGCTGGCTCCTTTCTGTGTCTCCTTTGTTAAACCCACTGTCAGAAATGTGATGTTCTTCTTCTTCTTGTTGGCCTCTGCAAAATCACTGAAGAGCTTTGCTTTCTGCTGCATTGCTTCCATTTCTCTTCTTGAGTTGTACCATTGATCTGGAGGGTGTGGATCTTGAGAGTCGTCTGGTTTGGGTGTTTGTTTCAGGTAGTTTGATAAAGTTGAGAGGTACGGTTCATCACTTCCCAGCGAGGTGAAGACAAAACACACAGCATGCTCTGCTTTGAAGCTTTCTTTGTACAGGTCTGTTTGAGATGAGATGATCTTGGTGTTTGTCATCATGTCGGTCAGAGACATCACGGTGTAGATTTCTCTCTCCTTACAGTCCATCCACTCGTTCAGGTCCTTGCTGTTGAAAGGAGAAGAACATGTCTTCCTCAGTTCCTCTGCGAGCACAGCTTCTTCTTCTCCTCCTCCTCGGATTGATGGAAGTTTCTCTGCCAGGGTTCGTTGGAATTCCAGTTTGAACTGAGAGCACTTCTGTTTAAAGGTTTTGAGTTTGTTTCCAATCTGTGGGAACTGCTGTGCAGTTTGGGTTCTCAGTGCATCGTTGAACCTCATCTCCAGGTCACTGAGGTCCTCCAGGACACTCTGACATTCTTCAACTAATCCTATACTTATCTGACGGACAAGTTTAGCGGCAGAAGAATCTAAACATGTCAGAGGCAATAGCCAGACCTTCACTGGTACTGCCTTTTCCCCGTTGGCTCCCAGCAGCTTTGGCAGACTTTGGTACACCTCTACTGCCTCCTGAAAGGATGTTGGAGGTTTCTGAATCAAAAAGTCTCCAAAGAATCTGCAGGATACTTTCTCAACATTTTCTTTGTCCTTGTCTTCCATTTTCAGCTCGCCTTTACCCTCTATTGACAGGGAGCTAATGTTCTTGATCATCACCTTCAAGTTGCCCTGAATGTCTCGATGTTTCTCGTTGACAGACACCTCACGGTCAAAGACAAAGAAGGCTTGAGCCCCATAAAGTATACCTGTGACTACATGTGTGGCTATTCCTTGATCAAAGACATATGGATGCTTAACATTGTCTCTCCCAAGATGATTCATGGAAAGTTCTTGGAACTTTGTGGTAGTTTGGTAATTCAGAGTTACTCTGGCATGATTTTTGGAAGTCTTGCTATCGTTCAGGTATTTGGCTGATCCTCCAACCTTTACCATTCCACTCAAGAAACTTGCCTTCAGAGACGCTTCAACATTTAGTGCTGAAGATTTGTCCTCAATTGATTCAGAAGCAACTATATCAAAATTATTATATTTTTGTTGTCTTTCTCTTATATGATTGTTAAGGTCATCACAGTCCCACAAAGTGATTCCTGCAAAAGAAGAACCAGAAATCAAGCTAGAACCAGATTCATGTTAATACACACTATAACTTTGAGGGGAATCAAAGCATCGTCCTTCTAATAATTGTAGCTCTCCTGTTGTTAGGAACTGAGATAGAGAATGATTTGTTCAGTGATGCGATTCCTGAGAACATCAATGATAATAGAGAAAGCTTATCTTACAAGACAAAAAGACACAAATCAGTTTAATGTCCTTGACTATTTTCATGACTGTTACACTGCGTCCATGTTATGAGCCTGACAGAGTGGCACAGACCGCAGTTGTTGAGCAAAACCATAAAAAAAGTTATATGGCCAGGCACTATGATACAGGGTTATTTTGGGTTATTTCTATGGTGGTTATAGGAAACAGATGTTCATTTTGAGTTTTTGAATTCTGAGCACCTTCGTCTAGCCGTCCTGAGTTTATTCCTATAAACAATAAAATTCAAATAACTTCCAGTTCAGCGGTAACAGTGACAGATAACAGCAATCAGTAGCCATTGTAGAACATTTTGTGACTGTCATATGGGCTTAAATGTTGTCTCTTTTTGAAAAATTATATTTGTGTAAATATGTGATTTGTAAATGTAAAACACCACAAATGTATTTAAAAGATTTGCAAACTCACAAATAAATTTGCAAAAGTAAAACGGATCTGAAAATACGCTAAATATTTTTCACAAAGAAAAAAAAAGATCTTTGAATATCTCTTTAACATTTACAACTTTCGATCAGGCATTTGTGAATCCATTTGTATTTCTCGACCAAAGATGCGCTCGTGGATCTCAAATCTCTGCTCGTGGATCGTCTTTTTACACACACAGAGTTTTGAGAAATACTTTCCGCCAGTCTATTATTTGACAGTTACAAGAAAGACGTAGTCAGATTACTTTTCCTTATTTTAAATTGGGCATTACTAACAGGATGACAGTGTCAGTAAAAACCTAAAAAGAGCAGCTAGTGTTTGTTGTAAAGGATCAGCTGTTCTGTTCTGTAGGATAAGACTTTAAGTGTGAATCTATACGCCTACTCTATGCCTCAATCTGTTTCATATGTTATTCCTTTTTTCATTCCATTGCAATGTAAATACTGTTATATTTTACTATATTTGTATTATATTCTTAATATTTGTTCTATTTCCCTAGCTGTTTGAATTCATGTTTTATTTGTATGTATGCACCATGACATCAAGTCAAATCCCTTGTATGTGTGAGCCTACCTGGTAATAAACCTGTTTCTGACTCTGATTACAGTTACATTAAAAAAGATGTAATCAGCTTAAATTGTGGATTAATAGCGGGATAACAATGTCAGTATAACAGAGCATGTTTGTTGAAAAAGATCAGCTGTTCTGTTCTGTAGGATAATACTTTAAGTGTGAATCTGATCTGGAATCTGCTGTATGGGCCCTAACCATCTTCTTAAAGAAATTCCCAGAATTCTGATTTGTTTTTCTTTCTAGAATCAGGGCAACAGCATTCTTCAACACTGAGCCCTTAAACCCTTTGACTTGTTTAGGAGACTGTATACCCAGAAACAGAGCAGCAGCAGCCATGCTTTGGGACACAGATGACATGTAATCAGGATACATGAAGAGCTAACTGTATTCCCTTACAGTTAACAAAAGACATCATCAGCTGTCTTTAAATTGTGGAGCAGGATAACAATGTCTGTGTAACAGAGCATGTTTGTTGTGAAGGATCAGCTGTTCTCTCTTCTCTGAGATGTAGGATAATACTTTAAGAGTGAATCTGCTTTATGAGATCTTTTTTCTTTTCTTACACATGGCCCTGAGCATCTTCTTTAAAAAATCCCAGAATCCTGATACTTTTTTTCATTTGATATCTTTTTCAGAATTCTCGTCTTATCTTTTTAAATTCTGACTATTTTCAGTTTTCGAATTTTTCAAAGTTTCTAAAAACATTTAATTAAAAATACAACTTTTCTTTTTTACATGTTTCGAACTTCTTTTAAAAAATCTTTCTTTTTTGACAACAATCGGAAACGATGAAGTGACAAGCGACCCACTCTACACTTTCATGGTGACTATCTTTGGCCAGTGGATGGACCACGACCTGACCTTCACCCCTCACTCGCCTGTTATCCGCTCATTCAACAACGGGACTGACTGTGACGAGAGCTGTGATCGCACAGAGCCCTGCTTCCCCATTAAGGTCAGTGTGTCCCCACACACACACACACACACACACACACACACACACACACACACACACACACACACACACACACACACACACACACACACACACACACACACACACACACACACACACACACACACACACACACACACACACACACACACACACACACACACACACACACACACACACACACACACACACACACACACCTCCTTCACTCTATTTGGTTTCAGCCAGCTTGAAATTTAGTTTTGGGACGACGCTTGGGGCTCTACATTTTTTGAAAACTACAATGTGGTTGAACTATAAGTGTAGCCTGTCTGTCATCATCCTTGTTACCGTGGTAACCCCCCACAGATTTCTGCTGTCAAACAATGAAGAAAGTTGAACCAATAAACCAACACAAGCTAACTGTATCACTATAAAATGATGATGATGGTGATAAAGAATCATCAAACCATCATGCTCTTACTTTGAAAACCATGTGGAAATGTCGTCATCAGCAGGCCATCACGTGGTTTCCGAAAATAACCGAGTGACACGAGTAGATTTTAGCCGAGACCGGCGGAAAGTATGTCTCAAAACTCTGTGTGTGTAAAAAGACGATCCAAGAGCAGAGATTTGAGATCCACTCGCGCATTTTTGGTCGACAAATACAAAATGGTTTCACAAATGCCTGATCGAAAGTTGTACATGTTAAAGAGATATTCTCAGATCTTTTTTTAATTTGTGAAAATATTTACCGTATTTGCAGATCCGTTTTACATTTGCACATTTATTTGTGAGTTTGCAAATCTTTGAAATGCATTTGTGGTGTTTTACATTTACAAATCACATATTTACACACAAATTATTTTTCTGTTCACAGAAATAATTATGAGACATATCTATGCCCATAGTCAAAGCATGTTAAACTAAAAGTATTCAACCGAAGTCACTGTGTATAGTTCTGCTCTCAAACAAAGGATAATGACAGCACTACTCTCTTCATCATCCAAAAGAACCCTGATGAGAAGGCTTTCCTGCAGGTAGTTAAAGCCAAGATGGACACTTCACGTCACACCTGCCGTCTACTAGAGTGCTGGTCTCCAAGCTGAAATCAAACAAGACCTGGAGGCCATCCAACAGGGCACCTAAGCGGACATTGTTTATATCAAAATGTCATAGCTGAATGCTGTCCTTTAGCTCATGCACTGGTGGAATTTCAGTTGAATATTTGAAGATATTTGGTGCCATGTTGTTGCCAAACTTCTTCTATGTTTTCGGTAATTTTGTTGCGGGCCACCATTTTACTTTCTGTCAGGCCTCTGTCTCTTATCTATTGAAATATGATCCTATTATTTTTTCATTGCTACCTTTATATGTAGCTGTTTAGTGTTGTAGCAATTGTAAATTGTTTGTTAATATCTTGGATTATATTCTGGACTAAAGGCTATAGCCATCCATAATTACCCAAGACCACGCTGGTTCAATCTAAAAAAAACTCTTCTGTTTAATATTCTCTGGTTTGTATATGTCCAGCATTCCTCGGATCCCAATCAACCAGGATTTGTAGTGTTTGATATAATTGATTTGGGCAACCTATTTCAAACTGGTCTGCCCCTTTACTCTGGAGTTCCACAGGGATCTCTGACATAAATCCTACATCAGAACCCAAGGTCAAAAACCTAATCAGGAAACCTGGGTTTGTATTAATCAGAATCTGAACTTGAGCCAAACATAAACAAACTAGTCCAAACCTGTTTCTTCCATCAACACACACATCTAATCCATG
Organism: Notothenia rossii; assembly: GCF_949606895.1. NCBI lineage: Eukaryota > Metazoa > Chordata > Actinopteri > Perciformes > Nototheniidae > Notothenia > Notothenia rossii. The sequence continues at coordinate 80,704,377 of NC_136907.1, read as the reverse complement.
CTATCAAAAACAAATTTCAAATAACTTTTCCTCTGTGTGTTTTGTTCCTGGCAAAAAGAAAATATCTGGTTTTAAAGGTGATGTTTTTTCCTCACCTGGGACGAGAGAGTCGTTGCGGCAGTCGTACAACATCCCGAGGCTGAAAGGCCGTCCGAGCGCCGCCACCTCCATCGTCCCGCCGCCTTTAGAAGCCATCGCTCCGAGTGAACTGAAAAGAATCGACACAAGCTCGTTAGTTAACTTTGATGATTTGGTAATTTCATGTCCAACCATGCTCACCTTTCAATGAGACCTTTTTACTCAACAAAGAAACACCAAAACTCCACAAATGGACACTAACTCTAATCAAGCCCAAATTCAAAGATAACTTTTCAAAAGCTACTTGAGCTGCTGTACACATTACTACACTCTCGTCGTCCTCATAATTCATTGTTACACGTTACTTTTTATGATGATAAGACATATTTAATTTATATAAATTGCCATTAATTTTTCCCTCATCTTATAAAATAATAAATAAATAGAAAAAGTTTTTAATTTATTGAGAGGGGACGGGCTGTGATAGGCATAATTTATGTGAACAATTGTGTCTCTTTCACAGCCTTATTGCACTTCTTTTTCTTTATTTCCTTTATGTCTATCCAAGCGTGAAGTATTTTATATATCTTTCAATTTTCTTTGTCAATTTATTTGCAAGTCATTTTTCTATAATGTATATTAATGTAAAATGTATTTATGTACGCTAACTTGATCTTGAGTAAGATACTCTATTAGATCTAATCTTTATTACACGCTGCACTCTTTGATCCAAGTTCTGAAGGGCTTCATCTCCACCTATAGATATATGTTTGGTATTTCAAATGAAGGGCAGTGTAATTAAACCTGGAGCAGATTGAGAAGGACTGTGCTTGTTATTCACTGTAATAATTGTTTACTGATAAACAAGCTAATATGTGAATAAGGGCGTGGCACTTTGATCCCCACTTCAAGCTCTAGCTAAAACTAAACTACAACTGTTGTTCATATGACGATACAACCATTTAGTCTTTGAAGCTTTCATCTTTGATATCAGTATATTGCCCAGCCCTGATCTGAACGTTGGCAATGTGGGCAATTCACATGGCCCATCACAACATATTAAGATCAGCTACTGCCATCGCATGATGTCCTCCTTTATTGCTGACCTGCTGATGGCAGAAATGATGTCAAACATCAGCTGATGGCGATGTCTGTCCGATGCATCGGGGCTCCCTTACATCAAATAACTACAAACAGACACAAGCGACTATACATACATTGACACATAAACTTGAATAATGGACCCAAGACTACTCCACTACTTCAAAGGGACCTGAAAATGAATGAAGACATCCCTTCACTAAACAGAGTGCATCCTTTGTGTATATTTCCATCAACACATCAACCTGTACTGTATGTTGTATTTCTTTGTGTTTATGTGTATCAATCTGTTTCATACTACAGAGCGAGCTGCATGCTGTTATCTTTGCTGGGTTTAAAGTCCCAGATACACCGGCCAGAAATCGGCAGTAAATGGGAGTCGGGCCGAACATGAGCGTGGGCACGCCCTATTCGGAGTGGTGTGCGCCGCAACGTCGGGTCTTTTCTGCCGACCTGACGCCTTTCCTTGCCGATTCAACATGTTGAATCAACATGTTGAATCGGCGTCGGGAACACCACCGGAAGTCGGACAAAGGGATAACACCGATTGGCTGTTCAGCTAGCGAATCAGTGCATGAGAAGCGTTAACGGAAGTGAGGGAGGTAAAGAAATGATTTAAAATGGAAGATGGAACACACACGGACGGCTATTTCACCTCATCGGTTTATAGAGCTCCTGTTCGGTCATGTTTTCAATGGACAAGAGTGAAAATGGAAAGAAAAACGCTATTTGTTGTTTGTTTATATCACGGAGTCTGTTCTTCTTCTCTGTCTTCCGGTTGTTGCCTCTTTTGAATGATGAATACACACTACCGCCGCCTGCTAGTAAGAAGAGTTATTGCCACTCACGCATGCGCAGTTCATACGTGCTCGGCTCGGATTTGCGGTGTGTTCCAGTGCGCGAAGTCGGCAAATACGCAGGAGAGTCCGGCGATGCAACAGTCTGTGTCGGCGTCGGCGACTTCTCAGGTGACTGGTCGGTGTATCTGGGTCTTAACCAGTGGCGGCCGGCCCATAGGGGCGCTAGGGGCGCCACCCCACCTCTTCCCACATACAAAAAAAAATATTAAAAAACATATTTAATTAAAAAATATATATTTAAAAAAATATATATTTAAAAAATATATATATTTTATATTTTTCATTTTTAATCAACAAGGTAAATATCATACAATTGTTATCAGTAAAATGTATAATCTACAATAAAATCTTGTTTAAAATTGTGTTACGATGTCTAAAGTTACTGATCAGTCACATGTTTCCTGCCTGGCCTTGACCTTGGCATTAGTTGATCATTACGGGGCGCTGCCCCCGAGCCAAACAGCAGCAACCAGCATGTTGCAAAAGTCTCAATAGTAAACTCTGCCGCCGAAACCTAATTTCAGCCAATCAGCGCCGTCAAATATTTTGGTCACGAGGGCGCTCACGTTGGCGCCCACGTTGCTTACGTGCCTTGACGTGAGTTGTTTTTTAGACTCGTGAGGAATTGGGGTAGTATCTAGTAACGCAGTGTAGGCGGAGCCGTGACGTCATCTTCAATGAGCTCCCCAGAAAAACAACACAGCCGTTGCTCTTAGCACTCAGAGCTCACAGCTCTTCATATCTGTTCAGAAACTAGACAAAAGTTAAACAAGTACAAACCACATACTGTCTGTGTCATGGCGAATACAGTCGCTGGTTTATTTATGTCTGGATAGGCCGTTGTTGTGAGTGTGGACGGTCGGAGCATTTACAACGTTAGCTTAGCCAAATCTCCATTAGAAAACACGCATTTTAAAAGGTTTTTCGCCTGCCGTCTGTCTGCAGACTTGTCAAAGCCTTAATTCATGGTTTTTACTATCCGGTATCAGTATGTTGTTACTTCGGAATCATTTTGAAACGTGTATTATAATTAAATCACGGTCAAATATGTTCATCTTGTTGTAGTTGTATCCCCCTTGACAGCGATTCTCTCTCTAGTTTTAGACTGCGGTCAAGCCAGCCTCCACTCGGAAAAACCTAGTCAAGCCAGCCCTCACGTGATATTGCGGTGCGTGAATATCCTATGCATTACGGTAGAGTAAAAAAAAATCCTCCCTCTGTGTTTAGATGATAGCAGGACATCCCATCTAGTAACTCAGAAAAAATCAGGACATTCTTATGTAGAGTTTCAAAATAAAAGACCTTTGAATTCTCATATATGAGCTATCATCCCTGTTTTTAGATGAGAATAAAACCAAAGCTGTCCAGTATCATTGATCCATCTCACTCCAGGGTGATAGCAGGACACCCCATCTAGTCACTCAGAAAGAATCAGGACATTATGATGTACAGTTTCAAAATAAAAGACCTTTGGGGACAGGGAACATCAGAATGTCCTGATTTTTTCTGAGTGACTAGATGGGATGTCCTGCTGTCACCCTGAAGTGAAATGAGTCTTTGATACTGGACAGTTTTTGTTTTATTCTCATCTAAACACAGAGGGAGGATTTTTTTTTGACTCTACCGTAATGCATAGGATATTCACGCACCGCAATATCACGTGAGGGCTGGCTTGACTAGGTTTTCCCGAGTGGAGGCTGGCTTGACCGCAGTTAGTTTAGCATACTCAGCCCGACTCAGCCTGGTTGTTCCTGACCCTAGAACCACGATTTTATGGGGCCATTACATCACCAGAAGTCCCAATTTAAGGGGTCATTTCTCCCCAAAAAAAAATGTTTACTCACTATATCAACAGCCCCACCAAAAATATTTTCCACCAGCCGCCACTGGTCTTAACATCCCATCAGCCTCCTGTCAGCTGCTGGTTCAAACCTGCACCATGCTGCCCTCTGGTGGCCGCTCACACAAACTGCTCAGGGCAAACTGCACAGCCTGACATCAGAAACAATACCCATGATACACTTTAGGATCCACATCCAAGAACCAGGACCCTCTAACAAGTCCAAAGAGACATCAGCCACTAGTAGCTGTTTCATTGAGACACATGTGACCTGATCCTATAAAGCTGTAAACACCTCAGCAGAGACTCAGCGATCCTCCTCCTCAGTTACGCCTCGTCTTGGTGACCTGAACAGGACACACAGGAGAGACAGTATAAACACAACAGAACATAATAAGAACATATTCAATATTAAAATCAGTATTAGATGCATAGACCTTCTCACAGAGGACGATTCCTGCAAGGACCAGCCGAGTCATTTCTAACAACGTTCAGATTGTGGCTGGGCGATACACTGACATAACTCAAAGACTAAAGATTCAAAGATTCAATGGTTTTGTCTTCAAATGCAAAACAGTTCAAGTGCAGTTTTAGAAAAACAATTCAAGTCCCAGGCTCTTCTAACAGTGCCATTTGATATATACTTCATGAACGGGAAAAGAAACACATTATCTTTATTACGTTTTTGGTCAAATATATTGTGATATCTAGTTTTCACTTTAGAGATATGGCACATGGAATAAGAACATTGTGAATAAATACACATTTTAAATATATGAATAAAAGTCTTAAGTTTTCTCAACATGGGGAGACACAGACGTGTTCATTGTTTTCACATATTATCAAAGCAGCTCTGCCAAAAGGAAATAACAATGACCAAAAGTAATTCCCAGAATGAGTTGTATTTTTCCCTATTTCTGACATTTCTTCTGAATTCTTTCTTCTTACTTTCTTTCTGAATTCTGATTAAGGTGTGACGCTTTATGTCTAACTCAACACCATATATGGTATCCGGTCTGTATAGGCACGAGTTCTTAAACTAAATGACTCATCATTTCCTCACTTCCTGTGAACAACGGTTTTCTGAATATGTTTTGATTGTTATCCTGAAATAAGGTCTGAGGTCAGCACGAGCTGAAGAGATTTTAACGTTTTGTTCTACGACACAAAGTGCGTCATCAACCACTGTATATAGAGAGAGAGCTATAGAAAGTATTTTTGACATAGTGTCAAAGTACTAAAGCAAGTTACAATAAACAAGTATTAATATACAATACACACGTTAAAAAAAGACAAAGTCAATGCACTCCATGACGTTAGAACAGGTCCCAGTTCTTGGTTTCCTTAAAGAGTAGTCCTACCTTGAGATTTCTTTAAATCAGATTGTGGTTCTAACAGAAGTATTCAGTGTGTTTGAGATTTGTAGGAAACTCACCAGAGATTCTGCTGTTTGTTGAGAAAAGCCTGAGATCGTTGATTCTCCTTCAGAGAGAGACGGAGAGACACAGAGCAACGTGTCTCGACTGCAGCCTGAGAGAGTTTCACTTTCACTTACAAGGGGCTTTATTCAGCTTTGTGAGGTTTTCCCTTTCCTGTAGTGTGTTCTATGGTTTTTGTGCAATGTGGCTGCAGTACTGGGTTTGGACACATGGGGCAGTGCAGCTGTAGAGGGCAGACACACACACACACACACACACACACACACACACACACACACACACACACTCACACACACACACACACACACACACACACACACACACACACACACACACACACACACACACACACACACACACACACACACACACACTTTTTTGAGTAAAAGTAGAAGTACTCAGATCTTGTACTTTAGTAAAAGTACAAGTGTAGTCCCTCTTAGATCCAGTTCCTTTGGTAAACAGTGTTTCTCTGTGAGGGCACCAACACTTTGGGACACAATACCATTACAGATAAGGAATAACACCTTCTATCATCCTATCATACATTTAACCACTATCTTAAGAACTAGCTTTTATCAATCAAAAATATGAAAACTTTTAACTGTATCATAGTATTATAGTATTTCATCTGTTTGCATGTTTGTCTGTTCCTATGTATTGTTGTCTGTTGCTGAGTGTATTCTTTTGAATTCTGTTTCTATTTCTCTAGTCTTGTTGTGGTTATTTTAACATCTTGCTAAAAGGACAACAGTTGAAAACTAGAGAATGCAATTCCTGAAGAAATTGCTAGTGGGAATGTTTTATGCTGAAAAGCTGACGCTAAACTGCTATGCTGAAATGTAATGTGTAAGAAGAAAGTGAAGAATTTAGATTGAAATGATACATGAACACTGGGGGCTTGAATGTGTGATGAGAAAAGAAAAGAAAGTAAAAAGGCTTGGAAAAGCAGATTATTTGAACTGCAAGCTTTTGAACTAACTTGATGGCAAATGATCTGTCGCCATGGCAACGGTATTTGATGACACCCCATAATACGCTTTGATATGTTGATGGCTGCATCGTTACCAAAGCTGTGAAGTTTTGGGCCGTTTGGAGCATTTTCACTGAAGTTATGGGAAAACCGTGTATCATGGCGAGCATTGTGTTGCCATGGCAACGGCATTTTAAGAAATCTCAAAACTGTCCCGTAGATGTCTTCATGGCTGGACTGTAGGCACACATGTGAAGTTCTAGCACTTTTTGACAATTTTCATAGGAGTTATAGCAATATTGTGTTTTATTGCAAAGGATGCGTTGCCATGGCAACAGCTTTTGAGGAAAACTCACTAATGGTACATAGAAATGTTGAGGGCTGGACCAGTCCATATGGTGAGATCTCAGATTTGGCGTAGAGCTGTAGAGGCATGGACCAGTGATATACAAGCGAAGTTTGGGGACGATCGGACCGTGTCCATTAGAGGTACAGCGACATCGTGTTTTATGAAGAGGGATGCGTTTCCATGGAAACAGCATATGATGATGACATCCCATAATTGACGTAGAGCTGTTGAGGGCAGGACCGTTAACCTTTATCTGAAGTCTGCTGCTCTGAGCATGTCAGTTGGAGTGATGACATCATCGTGTTCCATGACACAGGTGTTTATATTTGAGCTAACGACGTGTGCAGAGATCAAAGGTTTCCATGGTGATGTGCAGTAATCAGTGAGAGGAGAGCATTTTCATTGTTCTGAATGAGAGATAAACCTCTTTAAAAGAGCAATCCTTTCCCACTTTCTTAAGCTCTTTTCTGTTCTTTGTACATTTATTTCCATGTTATCGTTTCCATGTATTCACTGTTCGTTCTCTTCTTTAAACACAAATGAAGGTATCTAACCAGACGATGTTGAAACAGTTTCGTCACTTAAATGAACAAATCTTAACCTCTCTGCAGTGCAGCGGTCAAAAAACCGTGTGGCTTCACAACCAAAATAGAAGCCGTGGCTGCGGATCCCGATCAAATGACACCAATCAATTATACTCCATTACATACATTAAATGATTAAATAATCAAAACAATAAATCAACGTTTTGGCTCCTACACTCTTACATGTGAACGTTTGGTGAAGAACGATAACAGATATCTGTGAAATTTCAAAACGTGAAGCATGTCAAGGACCTTGAGTATCTGAAGTGTAATTTTTGTGTACTTTCGGGTTAATAATGTGGCCTTTTTGTCAGTTTAACTAAAGGTGTGCGGCTGCTGCCCTGAGGAAATATCAGCCTGAAATTACAATGGGCTTTAATGGAGACAAGTTGAACGTTTTTGTCACTTCATGCCCTCAAGAGGCATTTTGTTTAATTATTTTTGCTTAATCTTTTTTATTTTTCAAGCTATGAGATGTTTTCCGACGTTCCTCATGAAAAATGATGTCTCAGGAATGTGGGGTTTGGGAATTATGGCAGGTTTAAAAAAAAATATGAAGGCAAAATTAAATCTGTCCTCCACTCTAGCTGTGACATCACGATCTCTAAAATCTGAAGAAGGCCTCTATAACAAGGTCTGAACAATGTTTAATATCTCTAAAAGTAAGAATCAAATTTAAAAGTTGTGTAACACGAATAATGTCAGAAAGATGTGTAACATTTTAAAGTTAGAATGAGGTTTCTGAGTGAAAGTATGAATGAACAGTTAGCAGTTGAAGTCGCATGAAGATTTGTTCAAGTCTGAAGAGTTTCTCCATTGACTCCCATGTTAAAAATGTGATGTATTATGGGATGTATCTCTGGAATTATGAAAGTTATGAATGAGAAAAGTAATAGCCATCGATTCCCGACCGAGCTGAACGTTTTGATGTTTGAACTGAGTTTCTGCGATGTTCAATGCGGGAGAAGAAGAGGCGCAAAATAACCCGGTGGAATATAAATAATAAAGAATTTAGTGTGTCGAAGGACAGATAGCTGGAATGCTGGATCAGCTTTCCCACTAAATAACCTGCTGGCTAGCACTGGCACGTTTACAGAAATGTTGATCAATTTAAATAAATAAACAAACAAACAAACTAAATATAGTGAAAGTAGCGACACTAAAGGTAGTCATTGTGCAGATTGGTCCATTTCAGAATAATATATATGATATATTTTTTATAACAAATTCAATTATAATAAATTAAATATCCGTTATTTCTATATTATTTCACTTTGAGCTAAAGTCGCTTCTACTGTTTTTTTTGGTTTTGCTAAATAATAACTAACAGAAGTCTGAACTGAGCAGCTCATGCAGAGAGAGAGTGGATAAGAAGAATATCCAGCAGGAGCTCCTGTCCTGCAGCTTACCTGTGTGTGTGTGTGTGTGTGTGTGTGTGTGTGTGTGTGTGTGTGTGTGTGTGTGTGTGTGTGTGTGTGTGTGTGTGTGTGTGCGTGCGTGCGTGCGTGCGTGCGTGCGTGCGTGCGTGCGTGCGTGCGTGTGTGTGTGTGTGTGTGTTACATTCCTCTCCAGCTTCAGGCCTGCAGCTACATGACTGAACAAAGACAGAGATGCCAAAATGTAACAGGTTATTTAAATAAATAAGAACTACAATTATTTAAGTTATAAAAAAACAACAGCAATGGAAGCAGTTTAATTGTTCCTAATTCAAAATGGCAATACCACAGATATGACCTGCATTATTCAGATAAACATCTCAAACACTAACGCTGCACAATCCACTGAATACTACAACTACCATCATGCACCACTAGAGAGCAGTGCTGTCTTTGGTAAAAGAATAACTCACATCATCAGAATCAGAATCACTGTATCCGTCCCACAGAGGGGACATTCACATCGTTACAGAAGGAGAGAGCCAACGACAGTTTCCTGTTAACTAAGAAGCAAAACAAAAACACTTTACAAAACACACATCCTCTAACAGTTCTGAAGATACAGCATCAGGTTTATAGTATAGCACAGTTATTAACGGCTTATATGAAGCTCAGAGCAAGTTCCTTCAGGAAGACTGGGTGTATATACATTCACTCTGCAGCTGCTTATGATCAGATCATCACGGGCGTCTCTTTAACCTATCACATTCACCTCAATCTCCAGCAGCCAATCAGCGAGCTGCAGCCACACTTTAAAATGATTCTCCTCTCTCCTGGAGTCAGCTGTGATTTCAGGTGTTCATGCTGCGGCCCGCCTCCTCCACCTCCTCCCCATCCACCTCCTCCACCTCCTCCCCATCCACCTCCTCCACCTCCTCCCCATCCGCCTCCTCCACCTCCTCCCCATCCCCATCCGCCTCCTCCACCTCCTCCCCATCCCCATCCGCCTCCTCCACCTTCTACCCATCCGCCTCCTCCACCTCCTCCCCATCCCCATCCGCCTCCTCCCCATCCACCTCCTCCCCATCCCCATCCGCCTCCTCCCCATCCACCTCCTCCACCTCCTCCCCATCCACCTCAACTCCATCCACCTCCACCTCCTCTCCATCCACCTCCACCTCCTCCCCATCCACCTCCTCTCCATCCACCTCCACCTCCTCTCCATCCACCTCCACCTCCTCCCCATCCACCTCCTCTCAATCCACCTCCACCTCCTCCCCATCCACCTCAACTCCATCCACCTCCACCTCCTCTCCATCCACCTCCACCTCCTCCCCATCCACCTCCTCTCCATCCACCTCCTCTCCATCCACCTCCTCCCCATCCACCTCCTCTCCATCCACCTCCTCCCCATCCACCTCCTCCCCATCCACCTCCTCCCCATCCACCTCAACTCCATCCACCTCCACCTCCTCTCCATCCACCTCCACCTCCTCCCCATCCCCCTCCTCTCCATCCACCTCCTCTCCATCCACCTCCTCCCCATCCACCTCCTCTCCATCCACCTCCTCTCCATCCACCTCCTCACCATCCACCTCCTCTCCATCCACCTCCTCTCCATCCATCTCCTCCCCATCCACCTCCTCTCCATCCACCTCCTCTCCATCCACCTCCTCTCCATCCATCTCCTCCCCATCCACCTCCTCTCCATCCACCTCCTCTCCATCCATCTCCTCCCCATCCACCTCCTCTCCATCCACCTCCTCTCCATCCACCTCCTCTCCATCCACCTCCTCTCCATCCACCTCCTCTCCATCCACCTCCTCTCCATCCACCTCCTCCCCATCCACCTCCTCTCCATCCACCTCCTCTCCATCCACCTTCTCTCCATCCACCTCCTCTCCATCCACCTCCTCTGCATCGCCAAAGACTTCACATTTATCATATGACATGTGTAGAAGTTGTTGATACAATGAATGTTCTTTAAACAAATCGAAGTCTCTCCTGATTGAAATATATATTGCACAGAATTGTTATTTCCCAACAAGGGGTGTTTGTGTTGTTCTATGTTAGTGTGGAAATACTCCATTCCAAGTGAGAGTGCAGCATTAGTCAGCCTTAGCATTAATCATGCTAATGCTCAACATTCAACACGTATTCACTTCATTGAAGTTATGTTACTGAGGTTAGACAGCTCACTTGATTTAAACACTAGTCTAGCTGTCTGCGTGTTACGGATGTCGGGACCTTTGAACAACATACGCAGGTTCATGTGGTTTGGGATTACAGCTGAACATAATCTCAACGTTTCTGATCCTCACACGTTCAGTCAGAAGGATCATCTCCACGTACGAACACTTTCCCATAATACCAACATTAAAACTATGTGTTACCAACAACATGTACCTCGCGTACGTGAAGTAAAGTACTCTGGATTCAGGTCGTTTATTTTTAACACGTATTTATATGCTTTCATCTGCAAGCTACGTTTGATTCTGCATCGTATTTGATAAAGGTTGGGTAACACTTGTTAAGTTATATTAAAGCAACATGTTGTTTAAGTTAAGTAACTTGATGTGGGAAGTAACTAAGTACATTTACTCAAGTACTACGGGACTTTACTTTAGTATTTCCATGTGTTGCTTCTGTGTACTTCTACTCCTCTACAGTTCAGAGGTACATGGTGTACTTTGACTCCACTACATGTATTTATACCTTTAGTTACTTCACAGATGTGGATGAATGATGTGAAATCTAATCAAGTGTTAAATCAGACTTTAGTTCCACCTGGAGTAAATCCACCAGCTACCCTGCAGTATACAAAGTCATTCAGACTAGCTGCACCTTTACCAGCTTTGAGAACACTTTCATGATCAATCATTATAAAACATATCATATCTATTATTCTGAAATGGACCAATCTGCACAATGACTACTTTTACTGTAACAGAGTATTCCTACACTCTGGTACTTCTACTTTTACTCAAGTACAAGATCTGAGTACTTCTACTTTTACTCAAGAACAAGATCTGAGTACTTCTACTTTTACTCAAGTACAAGATCTGAGTACTTCTACTTTTACTCAAGTACAAGATCTGAGTACTTCTACTTTTACTCAAGTACAAGATCTGAGTACTTCTACTTTTACTCAAGAACAAGATCTGAGTACTTCTACTTTTACTCAAGTACAAGATTTGAGTACTTCTACTTTTACTCAAGAACAAGATCTGAGTACTTCTACTTTTACTCGAGTACAAGATCTGAGTACTTCTACTTTTACTAAGTACAACCCTGAGTACTTCTACTTTTACTCAAGTACAAGATCTGAGTACTTCTACTTTTACTCAAGTACAAGATCTGAGTACTTCTACTTTTACTAAAGTACAAGATCTGAGTACTTCTACTTTTACTAAGTACAAGATCTGAGTACTTCTACTTTTACTCAAGTACAAGATCTGAGTACTTCTACTTTTACTCAAGTAAAAGATCTGAGTACTTCTACTTTTACTCAAGAACAAGATCCGAGTACTTCTACTTTTACTCAAGTACAAGACCTGAGTACTTCTACTTTTACTCAAGAACAAGATCCGAGTACTTCTACTTTTACTCAAGAACAAGATCCGAGTACTTCTACTTTTACTCAAGAACAAGATCTGAGTACTTCTACTTTTACTCAAGAACAAGATCCGAGTACTTCTACTTTTACTCAAGTACAAGATCTGAGTACTTCTACTTTTACTCAAGTACAAAATCTCAATACTCGTCCCACCTTTGTAAAGTATGGGTAATATTCCCTCAAAGAAATACTAGTAGATAAAACTATCGATGGTTGAAGAAGTACTCAGTCGTACTTCAATAAAAAAGTAGAATACAGTAAGTTAAAAATACTTCACTGCCAGTTCAAGTATTGTATACATTTACTTAAATGTAAAATGTTGTCATTCTGAAAGTGCTATTTAAAATATATTCATCAAAGTTAAGTAATGTGTTTATTATTATGCACCAGGGACGTGCACAGGTACGAGCTAATGTTGCCCGGGCAACGGCCCGTTTGGCTGACCTGCCCCTCTGGAGAGAGCGAGAGTTTGTTTTTCTTTTTTCTGTTGTGGCCGAATCAACATGATGAGCCCACAATTAGTATTGTAGCGTCTCGCTGCGGGAAACACACTCTGTCAGCGCTGTCATCTGCCGGTGCGTTAAGACCACCTCAGTGTCGGATTTTGAAAACTTGATTTTGAGTTGTCTCATGGCAGTTAGGGTATAAGGGACAAACCAGGGGACTTTACTTCCTCTTGATACCGTCGGTTATTTACAAAAAAAAAACTAAATATAGCCTACTTGTTGTTATTGTGCTTCTGTCTTTCTGTGTCTTTTCATCCGTAAACTCCCTCAACGCTCGCTCTCTTTTCTTGATCGCCCTCTCACGGGTGAACAGTTCACTGTCCCGCTTCACTGTAGGATTTCTGCCATGTCTCTACCACTTTAGTTTGACCATCTCTGTTACTAAGTTATGGAATACTAAATAAATAAGTAATTATATACCTTACCGTTACTACGCTCATAAAGAATAAGAATAATGCGTATTGAACTGGTTTCATTAATTAGTGAGTTTATTTAAGGTAATTAGTTAGAGGCCCTATTTTATCAGTATGTCTGGACTGCAGTTACAATGGTCAAACTACATTAGAAAAGAATTGTCCCCATTTTGTATTTAATAGTTACTAACCTTAGACTTTTTTGATGAGATATGGACCGCAAAAAAAAAATGTCAATGGTTTTCATTTTTAAAATCAAGTTACCGAATGAAAGTAGTCGCCTTAGCTTATTTTTTTATAAGATGTGAATTACTGTTCAATTTAGTTGATGTAATAATAGTTTGGTTTCTTTTACATTAAAAACAAGTTACAATTTTCAAAAGGTCTTTTGTTTTTTATCGGGGGGAGGCCCTTTTTCCAGTTTAGAGCAATAGCCCCTCCAAATGTCTGTGCACGTCCCTGTTATGCACATTATGATATTGTCAAACTGAGGACGCCGGTTCGAGTCCTGCCTTCAAAATAAAAGCAGTGGAAGCAAAGATGTACTTAAAGTAGCTAAAGTACTCTGTGCAAAATGCTGTAATTCAGGATGTGCATCAATAATGTATTTTCCACTGATGCATGCACGAGATAAATATATATAAATATATATCTATATCTATATTTATAAGTGAAGTAGAATAACTGGATGAATGTACTTAATGTAGGAGAAGTACTGGTATAATGTACACACTTTGCATGTAAGGGTTGCTTATACTGATGCACTGAAATGGTAATACTATAGTACTTCACACGTGTACTCCAGCTGCAGTACTGACCCTCGCCCCGTGGCCCTGGACGTCTCTGTGAGGAAGAAACAAGCAGAGACACAAAGTACAACTCACAAAATAAAAGTCCGGTTTATTGTCAAACAACAAACTTCGCACGTACATCAAAACAGGCCGTCGTGAAACAAAAACAGAAAACAGGAAAAGCAAAGCAGCTCTTCCCTCTGGCCTCCCCCCCCCCCCCATACAAACAGACTAGTTATGGTACAGCTAAAGTACATACATGACATTTACTGGAATGCTCTGAGTTCAACGGCTTCGAGAGGTTCGTCTTCTGGGTTTGTTTTCTGCTGAGATATCGTAACGCGGTCAACCAAGTCAAATCTCTTCCTTAACGAAGCACCGATGTGGTCGGACGAGATCGCTGCCGAGTGAGAAACTGACCCCCCCCCCCTCCGAACAATATGTACAAAAATATAAAATGTAAATAAAAATACAAACAAATTCTCCTTTGTGTTGTTGTTGTTGAAGAGAAGCCGGATTTCTGGGTCCATGTGTTGGCTCTAAAAAATTAGTTTTGCGGGGGATACGTGTGTGTGTGTGTGTGTGTGTGTGTGTGTGTGTGTGTGTGTGTGTGTGTGTTGAACTCTACTTGCTAATGACCATGTTGGAATTTTTTTTAACTTTATTATTATTTGAATTTCTTTTTGAATCAGTCCTCCCGCCCCTCAAGCTGCGACGAATGAAAACGGTCGCAGGCGGAGAAGCAGGAAGTGATTCAGCGGGAAGTCGCGGGCGAGGGAAACACATCAATCGTCGTCCTCGGTTTTCTGCTTCTTGGGGTCAACGTCGTCCTGAGGGAAGAGAAGAAGAAGGGTTCAGTTAAAGGCTCCCGATTGGTCGGATTATCATTGATGAAGGTCGGGGGTCGCACCTCATCGTCGTCATCGTCGTCGTCAGCAGGCCGTTTTGTGCCGCCCTCGAGTTCATCGTCATCGTCCTCCTCGTCTTCCTCATCGCCTGCTGGAAGAGATCAATTAGCTTTTTGCACAACTTTCAGAAAACCTTTCAATCCTGAAAAATCACAGAATATTTTAGCTTACCTTCTACGTCATCTTCCTCCTCCTCCTCATCCACTTCATCATCATCTTCATCATCTACCTCGGGCTCGCCGTTCTCCTCATTCTCCTGGAAAACCAAAATAAAGTCAACTTCCTGGGTCTCTGCTCTGAAGTGAACGTGAGAGCAGAGGAACGTCGGGTACCTTTCCGTTGGTGGCGGTCTCCTTCCCGTTCTCCTTGTCCTCCAGGAGCTTCTTCTCCTTCAGGTCCTGCAGGAAACCAGAGGGGAAACTCAATGAATCCAAAAAGAGATTCTGCTTCTCAAACTCTTCCAGGCTGCCCTTCTACCTAATGGCCTAGTTAGGAGCCCTGGTGCATGCTGGGAGATCTGTTCAGCCCTGTCAGAGTGAAGCCTTCCTGTTTAAACTCCATATTGCTCTCTGAGAACCTCCCCCATCCTCCTCCCCCTCCAATGTGCTGTAATCTGATACTTTGATGTGGCCCCGGGGCACTCTGGGTATTGTAGTCTTCACCGGGCTGCCTGCGCCACCATATGTCACGAGACACGCCCGGCAGAGGCACTGCATATCCCAGGATGCACTGCTCCATTTAAAATAACACAGGAGGGCAACAGGGAGGGGGTGTGTGATGGAGGAGGAGGGGGGGAGCTGCTGGTTGTAACGGAGAGACAATAGAGACGACACATGGCAGGCGAGAGAAGAGAGAGTAACGCAGGCACCGATACACACACACACCGTCTCAAACACACCGTCACACACACACACACCCACCGTCTCAAACACACACACGGCTGCTTTGCGCCCTATATACAGGGAGAAGCGCGTAATAGCGCGCCGTTTCCTCGTTGTGTCGCCGCGGTCCGTTCGCAGCCTTTTATCCCCTCGGCACACATGCCCTGTTGATTAATGACTTTACATAATCTTATTGCTTAAAATCCATTAAGCTGTTTAGGAGCATCGGCTGCTCCTCGGCGGGAGACAAATGGGGCTGAGTGGAGCTCTCTCTCTCTCTCTCACACAGACTGTGCGTAAAAAGGCGCTTGTGCGTAAAAACGCTCCAAACTATAAATAGTGTTAGCAGGCATCCCGGATTATCAGCTCTAATACCGGGCCCAACTTTTCCCTCTCCACCTTCTCCATATGCTCCCTCGTCATAATCACTCGTCATGATTCAGCTGCGGGGCTCGCTGCTGCTCTCAGCCCGGGGACCGGACTCCATGATATGAAAGTTTTACCCGGAGTGATCCAAAGTCCACGAACTGCACGAACATTAACATTTGGGACAGAGATAGGTGGATGGAAGGAGGAAACGGAGCACAAAGAGGGGGGAAACCAGCACCGTCACATCACACCTCAACAGGACGGACGGACGGACACACACACACACGGGAGAGAAGTGGGCTGCAATACAGAAAAGGGAGACAAACTTTCCCCCTGAGACAGAAGCGCGCTCTGCAAACATGCTTGAAAACGCAGAAGAAGAAGCGGAAGCCGCGGAGCTGCGCGTCCTCTCCGGCAACCGGAGGCTGGACGACCTTCCTGTGTCGGTAAACAAACCGGGTCTGACGGAGCAGGCAGGCCCGTCGGTGCCTTTTAAAAACAAACGTGAAGCGACCTAAAGACAGCTGGCACAGCAGAGTGGACATTACGCACAGCCAAACCTCCATTCAAACCGACTTTATACAGCCCCGGAGCCCATCCGCACCTCCGCGGCTCAGCTCCGGATCGCTCTCCTGATCAAACTAACCCCGGGGTAAAATCGTGTCTCTTAAAACTGGACGCGGGATTTGCTTTGGAAGGAATTAATTGGCATTAACCAGCCGGGAACCTGGAGTGAATAGGCGCGTCATTTGGGCATTTAGAGCCGGGGATAAAGAGCCATAAAGCGGGGAGAGCGCGGCGGAGAGCCGGCTGTTTGGGACGGATGGCGTTAAAAAAAAATGATGAGATTGTTGGCATGTTGACTGTTTGACACCGACACATGCAGCCCGGTCCGGAGGAGGGGAACCGAGCCTCGGGATAAACAAAGAACCCGCGCGAGCTGTTCCTCTCCGGACAATGAGACGCGTTTCCATGATGAGGTGCCGAGACCCCCGCTTTCAATCTGGACTATTTCCCATCAAGTGTTTGGAGAAAAAAACGTGAACACCGGCTGTTCCCCGGTCTCTCTGCCCCCCGGTGTCCCGCAGGCTTGTGAGTCCGAATGAGCGCGAAGCGACGACGAAACATTAAAATAAAATTATCTAGGTTACAGCCTGGAGAAGCTTCATCCTGTGTGATGGAGACCCAGAGGGGGGTGAGGAGGCTTACCTTGGCAGAGATATCCGACCCGGAGTCCACTTTTGTGTCTGCCATTGTTTTAGTAGAATAAAATAAATGACGGCTACAAATGAAAGGTTGAATAAAGTAAACCCCTCTCCTCGGTGAGTGGATCAATCAGGTTTATATTGTGCCAGTGGCCAACGCTGCTGACGGCAGAGCCTTTAATATAGACTGGTGGGCGGGGTCCAGAGGAGGCAGCTGCTCGTTGATTGGCTGAGAGCTCCACAGAGGTGTTCTCTTCGCGCGTTGGAGTGGAACAATGGGTCGAATTTCTAAACCCGGAGGCCACGCCCCCCTCCTGTCCGTCGCTGCAACCGTCCCTTTCTCCACTAAAAAACAATAACCCACACCGATTAAACGGGACAATAACGGACTAAATCACACAGCTGTCCCCCCCCCCCCCCCCCCACACACACAGGGCAGCCGACGCATTCCCACCGAATCACGCAGTAAATATATCGAATGGGTTGACGTAAGTGTCACGATTTGATTGATTGATGTTCATCTGGTCGAGTCAAGCGGCTTCTCCCGCCCACCGGAGAACAGCGAGGCAACAACTCTTCAAACATGGAGGGGGGGGGGGGGGGTGACGGACTTCAGTGGATTAACGGAACGTTGCTGTTCCCTTATGGAACGTTGGTGTATCATTTTCAGACGCTGGTGTATCTTTTATGGAACGTTACTGTATCTCTTTCAAAGAGCTGTCCGTCAACATCAAAGGCTCGCAGTGTTTCACCGCCGCCATGTCTCACAGCTCCTCGCGCCCCTCCCCTCTTCATCTCTGTATCTGCGCACTTGACGCTTTTTTTTTTTTTTACATAACAATCCATAAATTCGTGCCCCAAGGTCGATACACGAATAAAACAACACATCGTATTTGAACATCTACAGTGTGGTGAGGGGTGCTTCAGTGAGCGGGGTGCACAACAGTGGCCTCATTTCCTCCCCCATTGTTAGAAGAAGAAACCCACGAGAAAAAGCCCCGTCGTGGGAGGAGGGAGAGATTTAAAAAAAAAAAAAAAAGGCAGTGCGACATAACAGAACATGCGATGAGACAAGGTGCGAGAACATACTTCTGTGCTCATGAACTGACACGCATTCTTATGAAACACAAGGGCAAACACGTATTTGTTTCCTTACCGAGTTTTGTACACATGGCTTTTACAAGCTGAATATGAGAAGGACAAAGCGGCAAAAAAAGGCATCCGCCATTGCTCGCTGTGGACGGGGGGGATGGGAGTGATCCGGTAACAGCAGCTTCACATTCTGCCCTGATGACGCACTCGCAGCTGAGCACGACTCCCATTGGTCAGCTGAGTGGAATAAACACGGCTATGGCGCTGATTGGCTGCCACCGACGTCCGTCAATTCAAACTGGGCTTATTGCAAACAGCGGGCCTGGACTCTGGATCCGGAGCGTGTTGAGAAGCAGAAGTGTAGAGTTTCACTTCAGGCTTTTACATGTTCACCTTTCCCATTTGCTACCCTTTGTTTTTACAGGCATGATCTCCGCGAGCCGTGTTCAGTATGTGCTGCTGTGTGGAAAAGTCTCTTAGTGTTTCTTAAGGATGTTTTTTTATAAAATACTGAAGCACCAGGGTGTCCAGGACAGCAGTAGGTGATCCTTCAGAACCAAACTCTGCCTCCCAACTGCCTCCATCTGACCGTGTTTTGAGTGTCTGCTACATTCACACACAAATTAACAAGTTTATTTTTAAATTCCCACATGCAGATTTTAATTTCATGCTAATTTGTTGTGTTGCGGCGAGCAGGGTGGAAACAGAAAATAAAGCAAATAGGTGAAACAGTTTTTAACGGTGACACAAAGTTACTTTTGTTTGTTTTTTATTGGCAATTTGGGCAAGTTGACTCGTGTCACTCAACCTTCACCCTAAAACTGTTCTCACTGAGTCACTGGTGACAAACTGAAGCCATTGGTCTGAGTTTTAATTTCGTTTTCTGTTTTACGGCCACTTTAAAGACACGTTTCTCCATTTCAATTATTACTGCAGATAATATATATATATAGAATAGTATCTTCTTTGGTATTACCCTATCCTTATATTGCACATTCTCTTATTTTTAATTCATAAACTTGGCCTTTTTAAAATATTAATGAGTGTATTTTTTACACATTTCAACACGTACACTCAGTTTGCACCAGTCAATACATCTTTCTTTTTGCGGGTATGGCCACGCTTTCAGAGACATTCAACTACTGATGGACTGAGTTTCTGAGTTGCACATAAGTGACCTGCTCCATCGAAATCAGTCGCATTGACACGAAGACACATTTTGAGCTGTATACCCAGCTGGAGAGAGGAGAGTCCTAGCTTTCTAATGATATCAGGATTGTTGTTGTTCTCCAAATATTAAGCAACATATGTCACATTATATAATGACTGTCACCGAGTCACCATTTTGAGAAAAAGGTCTTCAAAGTTTCCTCTTCTCTGGAATCCATCGATCTGATTGGTTATTAGCAAATGATCAGAGTACTACGGAGGGAAGATATTTTCGTTTGGATTACTGGTCAGGGGGAAGCTTGTGTGTGTGTGTGTGTGTGTGTGTGTGTGTGCGTGTGTGTGTGTGTGTGTGTGTGTGTGCGTGCGTGCGTGTGTGCGTGTGTGTGTGTGATTTTGCGTTTGTGTGTATTGTGTTTGTTTCCCGGGGAAAACCCTCACGGGAAACACCGGCTGTTGTTCTGCCTGCAGTGACGTCAAGTTACTCCGTTCTCCGCTTGTAATGATGCCGTCACAAGCTTCAAAGTTGTATTTATCATCTGAATTTGCCGAAACAAGTTTCATATTCTGAAAGCCAAGACTTTGTTTGATTTATTTAAAATCAAACAAAACACCCTAACCCCGAAAAACTATTTTTTTACGCAAATCCACGTTTATTTTGAAATGAGCCGTTGAGACTTCCGAGTGATTTCCATAGAGCGGGTCACAAATGTACTTCTCCTTATCTGGTTAAATGAAGGTTAAATACAGAATAACAAAATAGGAGGGATGACTGAGCCGCTGCAGATAATACTCCCTGTCGTCGGCATTCTTTGTAGAATCGCTGCTAAAATCCTCTTTAATGCATAGGTTTGTAGTCCCTGGATCTTTTTGTTCATAAATCTGGGTTTAGGGAATATAAAAAGTTGCAGCTGCTTTTGATGCTAGTTATTTAAAACATGGGGGTTTGTGCAAAATGTTAAAAGGTTTAACATTCAAGTATCTGCTCATATTGAACCTGGATTGAAGGGAACCAGAACTCAAAGTCTTTATCGACATATAGCTCCAGAGAAGTGCTTACATTGAAGATCTAAAGTCCCAGCCTCCTCCAGTCGAAGCAACATAAGAAAGAGAAAAGAATAAAGCGGGGAACGACGTCATGGTGGATGTCAAAAACAGGAATAACAATGAAAAAAGTCACACCTTTCCGTAGAAATGTGTAAACTAATCAAGAGGTTTCACTAAATGCCTGCCGGCGTGCTGGCGATTACAAGAAACCCAGCTTCTTCAGAACAAGATCATAAAATAAAAGAAGTCCAGACCACAGGTTTGCTCGTCCCTGTTTGTTCCGGCTGGTGTCGGCACCAAGGACCTGGACTCAGAATAAAGACCACAGAACATCTATAACCAGTGGTGGGCCGTCTCTGCTGGATCTGTAACCAATACAAGAAAGTGTGTGTGAAATGTTTTTCATTCATATTTAGTTATACGTTTGAATATAATATCCTCAAAATGAAGTGAGGTTTTGTTAAGGCTGAACTGGAATTCCCTAAATCAAAAAGTCACTTGAACCCCTCTCAGTTATTTTAGTTTTAGCACAACAGATACCGCTAGCCTTTTGTTGAAAGACAACACATCTGATTGGTAATAAGCATGAGTGACGGATTCATCAGCCAATCAGATGCTGATGTTCAATGACAGCGTCGTGAGCTAAACTTCTGTCATGAACTTCCTTCGTAGCATCGACTTTATTTACAAGTGACGGGTGAGCACGTTACTATTCGCCTCATTTTAGAGCGACGTGAGAGTGCACGATGTCACAAGTTTAATAATAGATTACTTCATTGATCAATGTTGGGTCATTTCGTCTGCATTCAACCCTTATAGCTGACTGTTGTGATTGTTGAGAGACGGTTTGGCATAATGTGCGCGTTATTTGATTATGGCTGCGTTGGCTGGAACAGAGACGTGTAAAATGTGTGTATGTGCTTTTCAATTGTTTACTGAAGACCCCGTCTAAAGCCCCACGGTACGCCACATGTATATAACAATATCATCCATGCTGCTGCTTCTAGCGTTTGTTCCACAACAACTTCGTTAATTTGCTTTCAAACAGCAACAAGTCAATAATACGTTTAATTATACGGCCCAATATGACAAGTCACAAATGATTGTGTGCATTGCTTGTGGTCAGAGACATTTTCAAATCAAGAAACATCTTCACCAACTTGAGGGAAACCGCGTGTTTCTCCTGATGGAAGAGTTTTGGGCTGCTGTAGCGTATGTTTTGGACCTGTGGGCCACCGTAGTTTTCAGCATTAAAGGCCACAGGTTTAGCCAAAGTTGAACCGGCAGGGGGTCCAGGAGGCAGCTGGTGGGACAGAAGCTAAAACCAGCGTAAACAATGACTGGAGACTCAATGTGTGAGAGGAGGACGGATATCACCCGGGACGACACGTGGGAAAATAAAACATGTCCATAGAGAAGGAACGCATGCTTTTAGAAATATCTTGCATCACATGTTAGACGCTTTTACCCAAAGCGACTCACATACTCAATACTGAGGACAATCCCCACAGGAGCACTTTGGGGTGAAGTGTCTCAGGGACACAACGACATGCTGACTGCAGTGGGGTTTGAACCTGTGCTCCCCTGATCCCAACACCTACGCACTAGTCTACTGCGCCACACGCCTCAACTATAAAGACTGCTAGGGACTGAAAAGGCAATGTTTGTCTGTGCAGGGAGAAAAGTATTCACAAAAGACTAATAATCCAACCTTTAATGACCCTCCCCCAAAACTGTCTCAAAGACGAGGATAACATGTCGGTGCGTGCTCTTCAACATATTCCACATAATGAATGAAGCAAGTCGTAGCTAAAGGCAGTAAAGTAGCTGAGATGTATAATGCCGCAAAAAAGGGAAATGAAGGAAGCCTCAAGCGCCGCAAATGTGAACTTAAAAAAAAGAAAGTGTGCATTTTTGAAATATTTGGTTCATAAAAAAACCTCCCAATAGACAAATAATCCTACATTTTAATGTTGTGATTGTAATCGTTTATTTGAACCGGGACAGTGCACATCGATGAACACTTTAAAACAAAACACTGATTACAAGCGTAAATGAGCCGGATTTGAGCTTTGAGCTAATTTCCATCCGCGGTCCCGTCACACACAACATACAAGAACACGACATTTATATACAGAGCAAAAATAAATACATGACATGCAGGAAGAGCAAGAGCAGCAAGCATTAACCACCTGGCATTCACTCGAGAAACCTCTAAAACAAGCACAGAGGAAGCATGTGTTCTATACGCTTTTGAAAAATATGCAACATAATTTATAAAGCATTAAGTAATTATAGTTTGCATTTCAGCTCTCAGAGTAAAAGTATTTCACAAAATTGAACTGAAGAACTTACAGAGACGAAAGAGTCTTTTTATCTGTCCTCTGTTTCGATGCAAAACAAATCGATAAAGTCCAGAGCTGTAAGCTGAGTGTCAGAATGTAAAAGGAATGTCATCTCATTACTTTCTTTGTTATTACTTTAATATCAAATGCAATGCAAACAAATGAAGATATTTTTTACTGAAGTGTAAGACAACAGAACAATGTGACCTCGTGAAGAAACCAAGACATTTTATTGATTGGAAAACCTGCCTCTCGTTGATCAGATTCAGCCTCCAACACCTAGCCTGAAACACACGAGCTCACTACAGTTTAAAGAAGCATGAATACAATCTGAGCTGACGGGAGATTGAAAGCTGTTTTAGTTTAACACACACAAGCTCACACACACTGTCTGATGAACACACAGTGTCGTGGGTCCCTTGTCTTTCCATCGAGCCACTAGACGCCTTAAACAGACCGTTCTACCTCGTTTCTTTCCTTTAAGTACTCACAGTTTGAAGCGCTGCTTGGCCTCCGATGGTTTGGAAGATGTTGCGATGTGTTTGCTCAAAATAAAATAACAAACTTTTGCACATGCAACAAAGAAAATAGGCCTTTACAATCATCAGACGAAATAGGCAAAACTCAAATAAAATAACTTAGATATTCTTTCTTTCGTGATAATGCTTATAACTTCATAACTTAAAGGGTACTTGTAAGATTTGTACGTGTAGCACGTGTACGGTCACTGTGGCTTTAGCGCAGGCGCCGTGGGAATTGTAGTCCTTTATAGTGCGTTGACTACAGATGTTACAATTAGGTGGCCTTTCTTATAAAATCTAAATACTGGCTCTAACAGACAGGGTCACCTGCTGAATCAAAAACAGAACAAAAATGAAGCAAAGAAATTGAAAACCATGAAGCAGATTCTGGCAGAAGAGACAGATTCACACTGAAAGTATTAGAGAACAGAACAGCTGACAGAGACGAGAGAACAGCTGACCCACTCTGAATTTCCATCAAAAGTGAGAGTTATGAAAAAAAGTAATAATTATGAAGAAGTCAGATTTCTTAAAAAAAAAGTCAGATTTTGAAAAAGAAGTGCGAAACATGTAAAACGTCAGGAATATTTAAAAACTTTTATTTTTGAATAAACATTTTCTGGAATCTTGGAAAAAAAGTCAGAATTTAGAAAATAAAGTCAGATTGTTGTCAAAAAAGTCAGATAAAAAAAAAAAGTTCTAAACATGTGAAACGTCAGGAATAAAAAAATAAGTGGTATTTTTGAATAAAATGTTTTTCGAAACTTGGAAAAAACTGAAAATAGTCAGAATTTACAAAAATAAGACGAGAATTCTGAAAAAGATATCAAATGAAAAAAAGTATCAGGATTCTGGGATTTTTTAAAGAAGATGGTCAGGGCCATGTGTAAGAAAAGAAAAAAGATCTCATAAAGCAGATTCACTCTTAAAGTATTATCCTACATCTCAGAGAAGAGAGAACAGCTGATCCTTCACAACAAACATGCTCTGTTACACAGACATTGTTATCCTGCTCCACAATTTAAAGACAGCTGATGATGTCTTTTGTTAACTGTAAGGGAATACAGTTAGCTCTTCATGTATCCTGATTACATGTCATCTGTGTCCCAAAGCATGGCTGCTGCTGCTCTGTTTCTGGGTATACAGTCTCCTAAACAAGTCAAAGGGTTTAAGGGCTCAGTGTTGAAGAATGCTGTTGCCCTGATTCTAGAAAGAAAAACAAATCAGTATTCTGGGAATTTCTTTAAAAGATGGTTAGGGCCCATACAGCAGATTCCAGATCAGATTCACACTTAAAGTATTATCCTACAGAACAGAACAGCTGATCCTTTACAACAACTACTATATGCTCTTTTTAGGTTTTTACTGACACTGTAATCCTGTTAGAAATGCCCAATTTAAAATAAGGAAAAGTAATCCGACTACGTCTTTTTTTACTGTTACTGTAAAATAACAGTTACCTCTTGATGTTTCCTGTTACCCCGCGCGCCTGGCTGCTTATAGGCGAGTGTTTTTGGGTACGAGTCTCTTAAACAAGTCAAGAGGTTTGAACCCAGAGGCCCGAGTTCACTACGCGTCAATTGGTTGAACATCATTTGATTAACTGCGGATTTGTTTAGGAATCTGCACCATTGAAGTACAATATCAACTCTGACGGGTCTATGATCGCTTCTTAATCTCACGGCCCTGTCCCGTCCAGAGGCCCCCGTCCAGAGGCCCCCGTCCAGCAGCCCCCCGTCCAGCGGCCCCCCGTCCAGCGACCCCCGTCCAGAGGCCCCTGTCCAGCAGCCCCCCGTCCAGCGGCCCCCGTCCAGAGGCCCCCGTCCAGCAGCCCCCCGTCCAGCGGCCCCCGTCCAGAGGCCCCCGTCCAGCGGCCCCCCGTCCAGAGGCCCCCGTCCAGCGGCCCCCCGTCCAGAGGCCCCTGTCCAGCGGCCCCCGTCCAGCGGCCCCCCGTCCAGATGCCCCCGTCCAGAGGCCCCCGTCCAGCGGCCCCCCGTCCAGAGGCCCCCGTCCAGCAGCCCCCCGTCCAGCGGCCCCCGTCCAGCAGCCCCCCGTCCAGAGGCCCCCCGTCAAACACAGCTTTCAGGCCAAAGTTGTTCCAGTTAAACGACTAAGGTTTTTAGCTCCCGGGCCCCTAATGGGTTCATCTCAACATGCTTGGTGAAAGACCACTAATCCGGAAACCTGTTGGGGAAGGGTCTCTTTAAATATCACCTGCAGAACCATCAACACTGATAGTGGAGACTCTAGGTCAGGGGGGTCAAACTCAAGGCCCGGGGGCCAAATCCGGGCCGTGACTTCATTTGATGTGGCCCCACAAGAGCTCTGAAAGAATATAATATGTTTATTATACGGTTACAGGCCGATTTACAGAAGCACTTAGCTCATAAACTACATGTCCCACAATGCATCTGAAATATGACCAAAAAAAAAATCACTTTTTAAAAAAAAACTTTTTTTCCAGAATTTTGTTTTTAAATCTTTTCTTTTTAATATTCTCACTGAAGAGACTTTGCCCTAGACTTCTGCTTTCAGACGTAGTTAATTATGAAGTTATTACCCTATCCGATAATAATCCAATGCAGAGGCAATGAGGTAAGATAATACATTATTTTATATATATTAAATATTTATATAGTCTTAAAGTTACAACCGGCCCTTTGAGTGCAACCATAACGCTGATATGGCCCGTGATGAAATTGAGTTTGACCCCCCTGCTCTAGTGATAAGCTGAAAAGGAAATAAAAAGAAAACATTTGGTGCAAACTGCCTAAAAGTATTCGAGCATCTACTAAATTCTGCAGGTATATAAAAAAGTAATTACTGGATAAAACGTACACTTTGAATCAGACTTGTAGGATTTGGATATTCGCCTAAATTGGTGAATATATGTCGAGGAGGCTGTGGCGCAGTGGCCTAGTGCATTAGTGGTGTTGGGATCAGGGGAGCACAGGTTCAAACCCCACTGCAGTCAGCATGTCGTTGTGTCCCTGAGACACTTCACCCCAAAGTGCTCCAGTGGGGATTGTCCACAGTGTTGAGTATGGAAGTCACTTTGGATAAAAGCAAGTAGCATGTGATGTAATGATGAATACAATTAAAATCATGGCCTGTTCTGTAGCTGAGAGGCATTCTGAGATCCATTACTGGATATTAAAAGTGATTTTGAATAATGAATATCACAAATCTGAGAGGGCATGCACCGTAATGTGTAACTGACTGTGGGTCAGCTTTGTGTTAAAAATCAAACTTATATTTTCACTGCTTCCTCTTGTAAATCCTAGTAGTTGCCTTTTCTATATCACGTTGTGTTTCTTATATTAAAGCTCAAGTAAAGCAATGTGAACTCCACGTTGCTGCTACTTACAAATTAGTAATATCATATATCATATATCCAATCACTTGTATACAGACTCTTATTGCACTATGTGTATCTGTGTTATTGTGTTGCTCTGTTGGAGGAGCCTGTGACCTGTGGCACGTGTGACCAATAAAAGCCTTGAGCCTTAGAGGGTGCTGCACAGATCATTACTCTGCACCCTGGCTTCATCTGAATGAACACGTCAGATATAACGCAGCCTCGTCTTGCATGCTCTGCCTCAGAACTGCAGGCGCTTTTGAATATTAAACCACTCAGCTTTAAGCTCATGCATGAGTGGTGTTTAAACTGGAGTTTAAATATTTGCAGGCTGGGAGCTGACACTAATCCCGGTTCAGAGTTAATCCCAGCTGCTCGGGGATAAATCTGGTCTACAACGAGC